>NC_141609.1:39683531-39983531 GCF_047967505.1 Dipteris shenzhenensis | reverse complement strand
GAGAAGGGGGTGGGAGAGGAGGGGGGCGGCAGAGAGAGAAGGGGGGGGGCCACTGCCGCGGCAGCGAGAGAGAGGGGGAGGGGGGGGAGAGAGAGAGAAGGGGGTGGGAGAGGAGGGGGCGGTAGAGAGAGAAGGGGGGGCCGCTGCCGCAGCAGCAAGAGAGAGGGGGAGGGAGAGAGAGAGAGGGGGGGCCGCTGCCGCGGCAGCGAGAGAGTAGGGGGGAGAGAGAGAGAAGGGGGGAGGTGCTGCGAGAGAGAGGGGGGAGAGAGAGAGAGAGGGGGGGGCCGCTGCCACGGCAGTGAAAGAGAGGGAGGGGGGGAGAGAGAGAGAGAGAGGGGGGGGAGAGAGAGAGAGGGGGGGAGGCCGCTGCCGCGGCAGCGAGAGGGAGAAGGGGGGGAGAGAGAGAGAGGGGAGGGGAGAGAGAGAGAGGGGAGGTCACGGCAAGTGAGAGAGAGAGTGAGGAGCGCAAGTGAGAGAGAGGGAAAAGGTGAGGAGAAAGGGAGAGAGAGAGAGAGAGGGGAAATGAAGAGGAGGGGAGAGAGTAGACTAAGATGAGAGGAAACGTAGACTAGAGCGGAGAGGAAAGAGAGAGAGAGAAGAGTGAGAGAGATGGACGAGAGATGAAAATTTAGAGAGGGAGGACACGAGATAGTACGATCGAGATAGAAAATCTTACCAATGAAGAGGAGAAATGAGTGTGCGACGATCGAGAAAAGATAAAGGAGCTATGATCAATGAGGCATATGAGAGGAGATTGGTGTGTGATTTAGTCGAAACTTAAACAAACAAAACTATAAACCTTGGTGTTTGATGAAAATTTAGAGAGGAAGGGCACAAGAGAAAGTACGATCAAGATAGAAAATCTTACCAATGAGGAGAAAAAATGAGTGGGCGACGATCAAGAAGAGATAAAGGAGAGACGTTTTGATGGAAGAATTTGGGAGCTACGATCAATGAGGCATATTAGAGGAGATTAGTGTGTGATTTAGTCGAAACTTAAACAAACAAAACTATAAACCTTGGTGTTTGAAAAGAGAAACGTGTGGAAACTAGAATTTCAAATTTCCCGCCTTTTTTTAAACTATGAATCCTTGTGTTTGAAAAGATAAACGTGTGAAAACTTGAAAATTGTGATAAAAGACAACCTTGTGTTTCAAAAGACAAACGCGTGGATGTGAAAATTGTGATAAAAGACAACCTTGTGTTTCAAAAGACAAACGCGTGGATGTGAAAAGACAAATGTATGCTAAAAGCAAAACTTGTAGAAACTTGAATTTTAAATTTTTCTTTGTTTTTGAATTTAAAATGAGTTTCACTTTCATTTTCAATTTACTAGTTTAATTTAGACTATAATGCATTTTGTTTTGGAATATAAAAAGTACAATTTTAATTTTATTACATTTTAAATTAAAATTTTAAAAGTAGTTTAACTTACATTCGTTGTTATTACTTTAATTTATTTGTTTTTAGGGAGAATTAATATATTCTTCTAGGTAAATATTAAATTTTTAATTTTAAGTCTTATTTTCTTTATTTTAATTTATTTTTTGATAAACTTTAAGTTAAACTTTAAGTTAAACTACTTTATAGTTTTTATTATTTAAATTCAAATTTATTAAGATTTTAACTTCTTATTAATGTGAATGTTCAATTCTTATGAGTTGTAAGTAAATTAGTTTTTGAAAATATAAATTTTATCTTTTTTAAAATGAGAAGGGGAAGGGAGGGAGAGAGAAGGAGGGGGGCCGCTGCCGCGGCAGCGAGAGAGAATGGGGGGGGAGAGAGAGAGAAAGGGGTGGGAGGATGGGAGTAGGAGAGGGAGTGGGAATGGGGAAGGTGAAAGAATGGACGTGGGCGTGGGAGTGAGAATGGGGGAGGTGGGGTGGGAGGATGGGGGCGGCAGCGAGAGAGAAGGGGGGAGAGAAGGGGGGGAGAGAGAGAGAAAGGGGTGTGAGTTTAAAAAAGATAAAATATAAATTTTATCTTTTTTAAACTCACAACCTTAGTGTATTAAAAAGAATAATGGAAAATAGATTATTTTTTGCTTTTAATTCGCAATCTAAGGATATTAAAAAGAACAATGGAAAAGAAATTATTTCTTGCTTTTCTTCGCTTCGACGGTTGGTGTAGTCCAGATTAGCATAGATTAGTTTGTCCTTAGAGGAGAGAACTCCAAAAAAACCAATCAAAGCCATGCTCAAAATTTCCCGACTAGTTCCTAATCGGAGTCACAGTCCATTCGTTCACATTCGGTTTCACAGTCGCAACAACCCTACCATTTAAGCAACGATTAAGGTTTTTAAACTTTCAAGATGATTGAAAGTTGTATCAGTGGACATGACAGATTACACTTGTGGAAGTTGACAGAGCATTTTACACTTATATCAGTTGCGGGAGTTGATAGAGCATTTTGCACTTATATATGACAGACTTCAAATTTGTATTCAGAGATCATTGTAAATCCTTATTTTTTTTCACATTTATGCTCTAAGCCTTGTAAAGCCTTTTAGGCTATTCCCAAAGCATTTATGCTCTAAGCCTTGTAAAGCTTTTTAGGCTATTCCCAAAGCATGAAATTGATACTTATATGATTGGGAAGAATAAAAACTTGAGGTGTATTAATGGGACTCATTGTACTTTTGGTTTTTCAAAGTAATTGTAGTTTGTCAAAGTACTTAAAATTTGTATTGTGCTTGAATACAAGATGGATCTTGAGGCTACAGCATTTGTCAATGGTATGACACTGAAATACAATGGAAGAATTTATGCCCCAAAGGACTTCACAAACTGGACAGTTGTTGACACAACAAAGAAAGCATGGTTCTTGGTCTTAAGTAAAGGAAATCTCATTCTAGTGATGACAAAGAGAGAGTTGGAGAAAGATGAGTGGGCATCAAATGTATCTTTCTCAAAGAGCAATTTGATTCAAGGGGGCACCTTAGTAGGAATAAAAATTGAAAAAGACAACAGTACAATGATGATTTACACAAAGTCAAGAATGAGCAACAGATCGTTTCTTCTTTCTAAGAAAGATGCAATGCACTTTGTGATGCCGCCGCCAAAAGCACCTAGATTTCCTGAATTGGTTCCTGCATTGGAGATCCTTCAACATGTGTGGGAGGAATTTCCCATTGAGGAAGCAAGAAAAATGCAGTCAAAGATTATCCTTGAATACTTTCAGGGTGTCATCCAACAAGGTTCAACTTCATTGGAGGGACCTAAGGTGCAAGAATCCACACATGAGAAAGGAAGTGATGAGACACGCCATGTAGACCTGGTTCATGGTAATACAAATGAGAGAGGAAGTGGAGTGGATGAGACAGAACACATTGTAGCAATGGATGAGGGTCTTGTACACGTGGATGCTTACAAGGGATCTACATCTGAGACAGGAATTGAATTGGTGGAGACCAGAGATGCACATGCATCTCAGACAGAAATTGAATTGAGTGAGACATGACATGCATCAGATAAGACAGGACATGCACACACATCTCTTGTTCATGGTATTACTCACTTAGATGGTGTAACTCATGAAGTTGATGGAATAACAGAACAAGTGAAGCCCTTAAGTATACCTGAAGTTGAGGCAATAGAAGAAGAAGTAGGGCGATCTAAAGCAGTTCACATTGAGCCCCTAAAAAATAAACCTCGACGTCAAATGCAAAAGGCAAGTACTTCACGAGCTACAGTTCCAAGTCCTATAACTGGAGAAAGAGGTCGTTCATATACAAAGAAAGGGCAAAGAAGAGAAGAGGAAGAACATGAAGAGGATGCGGAGGGTCTTGAAATGGAGTCAGATCTAGAAGCAGAAATGTTATCAATGAAGAACCTAAATCTTTGCTTGAATGAGGCTGTGACAGATGAGGATCCAGGATATATATGGGGCCAGAAGACTCAAGTTATACATGCTTCAACAGTGGTCAAAGCAAGTGTCTTCACCTCGGGGGGGTCACTCATCATATGTAACCCTATCACGTGAGTTCAACAGAAGGATTTTTTTTATTTCTAAAATTTACAGAAATAAATAAACATAAGGGACTATTTAAAATAGTTTTGGAAAAAATTCACAGATTTCTATAGAAAAGGGATACATTTTATTAATGAAATTTTCTACAGATAAGGGACTTTAAATATAGGCCTTGAACGCACGTGATATAGAGGGTTTATACATAGTGCCCCCCCCGAGGTCTTCACCAACAGCAGGACCTTAGATACAGCCTATGCTGAAAAGATTTTTCAAGCTTTGATTGATGGAAAAAAACTAGTTGTTTCTAATTTGGTACTCTGTCCAAGAACATTTTGGCCAGTCATGGGAGATTATAGTCAATCCATCAATTTCTCTCAGCCTATAGATTTTGAGATGCAATTCACTATGTTCCTCGGAAAACAAGTTCCCTCACTTCAAGAAGGACAGAGTTCAGTGAATGATCCAGAACGACATATAAGGGATGCCAAGAGAAATTTCTTAGCTCATTGTACATTTGAGGCAATAGATGGTCAACACTATGCCTATGCTTGTAATGAGCGCTCTAGAGATGCATACAAGAAAGGAGAAATTACTTATCAAACCTTCGCGAGTGTGCCTCAATTTCACTACTATTCTACATGCATCTGTATCTTCAAGAACGAGAAAAAATATTTGATTGAGTCGGAAAGACTTAATCATGACATTTATGCACTACGAAAAATCACCTCCACTTCAGAGATGTTGCTCAAAGCTAGGACCATATGGAAAACTTTTAATTCTCCTTTGACCACTCTCAAAAGAACTGCAACTAAAGTGGAAGCGGATAATCTTGTTGACTTCTACACATGCTTGAGTGCCATTGTACCAAGGGGAAAGCAGGAAAGAGCAGAGGTGATTACAAGCTTCAAGACAATAAGGGATAGGTATCAAGACTACACAAGCATACTTTTCCGTAGTGATGAAGTTTTTCATCAGATCAAAGACGTGTGTCTTGCATGTGAGAAAGGAGATGTTACATATGAGGCTCCATCATTGATTAAAGAGAAGGCAAAGAAGATTGAGAAAAAAGAGATGACAGCTCGGATGTGGAGGCCTTTAAGAAACCTACCAGACAAATACGCAAGTCTTGCTGCAGAGAAATTAATGTCCAAAGAATGGTTTTTTGGCAAAAAGGATAAAGATCATTGCATGGAAGATTGCATCATCCAAACAGGTCAAGCGTGATGCAGTAAAGAGTGCAATTGAATATTTATTGGGAGAAAAAAACATTCCAATTAGCCAATGTAAAATTGATCATAACATTGTGAGGCAGATGGCATCAGCTTTACCGTCAGCTAAACAGAAGGCTTGGGCGCATAAATGGGTGAAGGTAGAAGATGATGGATCTGAAATTACACCCTCTATGAGAAGTGACATTCCGGAAAATGTGTATGCATATGCACAAAAAGTCATCAATAACCACACTCTCAGAAAAGAAAAAACTTTGAACAAGGGCTTTTATTTCATACATGAAATCATTTCAGAGTCTGGAAAGAGTGTTGAGTGCAAGGGAGTTTCATTGAATGATTTTTTGTCCGACGACACTGCTTGGGAGAGACCTCAGCTTTTCTTTGTCTATGAAATATCACCGGATGACATCCGTCAACTCCTTGACAGAATATTACATACCACCATTGGTAGAGTGGGACAATGTAATATAGTCATATTTGCTGATAAAGATGACAAGGAACAAATGTCTGCTACCCTAGAAAAACAATATGGCAATGAGCTCAAGATTTACAATGGGATATACTCAAGAAAAAGGGACAAGAGAGAATGCGGTCTCAAGATACAGAGTCTAGAAACCTTTTTCTTGTGCATGAAGAGCCCTTACAATGATCACTCCTTACAAAACAATATAAGAGGGAATGCAAAGAGATTGCAACTACTGCTGGAAGAGCATGAAGCTCCAAGTCCCCTCCATCACAATGCAAATCACTATGAAAGGCCAGCAAAAAGTGCTGATCTTTTAATTAGTATGATGGAATTTTTGCTACCGTCCGGATGGGAAGTCACATTGTGCTGAATGGGACATCTGTTTGAAGCTCTTATCAGAAAAGGACACAATGTAAATATTATTGAAAGCCCTGCTTGCTTGGAATACCTTGATACCGTGGCTTCTCTCACAATAAAGTTTGATAAGAAAGGTCCGATCTCACATGAAGAGGATGACATAGAGATGATCATGTATGATGAGAGCAAGAAAGATGATGAAAATGATCAAAGCTCTGGATATAATAGTGAGGACACCAGCGATAGCAAGGAAGCAGAAGAAGATGGATATGACACTGACCTTGCCTCTGAAGGTTACATAAAAAGACCACGAAGATAAGTAGAGGTATGAAAACTTATGTTTAATTTTCTTTATTCATTTAAAGGTTCTTTTAAATTTATAATTAATTTAAAATTTTGAATCTCATAATTATTTTATCCTTTTATAGGAGAAGGGAGAGGAGGAGGATGAGGAGGACATAGCTGGAGCAGAGAATATAGAAAGCTCATCTCAAGAAAGCAAAGCTGCTCTGGCTATCCATCGGATGACTCTAGAAAATAATCATACATTGCAGCAAATGGAGAAGTCATTTCAAGTTAGGTTTCAAGTTCGAGAACAACCTCTTACTTTTATATTCGATGAAGAGGACATTTCAATCCTCATAAACTTCAAGAAAGAGGTCAATGACAATGTTATAATAGCCATCCTTAGGTTTGACACAAACTTTTTACTGACTTTATGCTTTTGTATTTCCATTGGATCAAATGAACTAATATTCTTTTCTTTTTATTGCAGTATGGTTTTACAACAGCTTCCGCTATATATACAAAGATGTGCATATATGGTCGATCCTCTTGTTTCTAGTGTACTTAGCAATAAGCAGAAGACCATAGATGATGTTTTTAAGTGGTTGCAACCTATTGATTTGACTGCGGCGCGAGTTATCTTTATCGCATATCACGAGGAGTGAGTATCAATCCCTACCTAGCTTATCTCTTACATTGTGGAGGATTATATCAAATAATAATTATTCTTAATTGATAATGCAGCTTGCATTGGAGCTTGGTAATTGTGGACATCTTAGCCAAGCAATGCTTCTTTGTCAATTCAATAGCATCTATCCATGGCAGTTTGTCAGAGTAAGTATAACCTACTTGTGTCATAATTATGTCTATGAGATGCATCCTATGCAATGCGCACATTCATTTATGTTTTCTATTTTGATGTGTAGATCTGCTCAAAAGTTGGTAAGTGCTATAGATGCACTTATGCAAATGGAGGTTGACTTGGAAGATCAAATAGAGTATGTAACATGCCCTGCAGCGAAGCAGAATGATGACCACAGTTGTGGGTGGAGAGTCGGATATAACTGCTTTTTGCTCCTTGCTCAAATTTTTAATTTGAGAGGCGGTGAAACCTCATTGTCCACATATACAGACTTGCATCTATATGCATTTATGTCATCTATCATTAAGGCATTTATTGATAACGTGGTGGAGCATCCAGAGGAAACATTGGTTGCTACGCCCATAAGTTGTCTTGATGTAACTGCTGTATTGGACGAAATGGGGAGCTCTTTTGAGGTTAAGGTCATCATTAGCAAGCAACCTCGTGTTTTGACTTTTGGTAGCGAGGAAGTTACAATCCTCTCTGACCCTTTGAAAGAGGCTAATGACAAAGTCATGATGGCCATCCTCAGGTTTGATATGAACATCTCTTGGCTTGATACTTCAATCATTTGATTCAATCTGCTTCTAACATTTCTTTATTTATTGCTGCAGTAGGGTTATATCTTATTTTCCTAAATCAGTACAGAATCACGTCTGTATGCTCGATTCTCTTCTTTCAGCTGTACTTAGTGATACCAAGAAGATAGTAGATGATGTTTGTTCAATTCTACAACCTTTAGACTTGGATGGCATACTACTTGTCTTTATGCCATACTATGAGAAGTAAGTATGGTCTCAATCTTTCTTTTACTCTCTTATTTATAATATTGTGTCAATTAATACTTAATATTGTGATAAATCTTATCGCTCTTTATTGGTGATGTAGTTCACATTGGAGCCTGATAGTATGGGACCTTGATGACAACCATTGTTGGTTTGTCAACTCAATTACAGGCTTTCAAGGGGTGTTCAGGTAAGTGTTCTTTTATCATATCATTATGAACATGCATCTTACTATTTACTACACAAATTCACTTTGTCATATGTCATGATGGACAGGTCTGCAAACAAGTTAGTTTCTGCGATTATGAAAATCAGGGAGCATCAAGACCAACCAAATTTCCAGACACGCCTCGCAGTGGAGCAAAAAGACATGTTTAGTAGTGGGTGGAGAATTGCCTACAACTTCATGTTATATCTCAATGAAATTTTTGAACATGTCTCCATAGAAGCATATATCAAGCTCGAGCTACAAGATTTTGTGGCTAAGACTGTTCACTATCTAACTGCTATCATTGGGAAACAACATGATGGACTCAATGAAGAACCTGAGGGAGCCAAATAAAAAGAAGAGACAATTCAGTCTCCTTCTGTATCACAGCCTCAAGTAGAAGCATTACAGTCTACACTTGAATTAGAGACTCAATGCATTCTTCCTACACAAGAAGTGGAGACTCAATGTGCATCTACAACATCACATCTTGTAAAGGAGGAAGAGATTAAGTCTATCCCGATTGCACCAGAACTAGAATCTCAATGTACACCATCCACACAAGTAGAGACTCAATGTACTCTTAGAGAATCACAGCCTCAAGAGGACTCATCAGACTCTATTCAGTTGTAAAACATGTAGAAAGAAACGTGAGTCCTTGAAGATTTTTATCTTGTTTGTATTGATTAATGATAGTGTTTTTAAAACTTATGTTAAATGTTGCAATACATTAGGATATTTTATGATATTTATTCATTACAATACATTAGGTTTTACTTTTTTGAAAGTCTAATTTATTATGTACAATAAATATCTTATGATGAGAATCTAATAATTATATCATTCTTATGTTCCATCACTTTATTTTATAGATTTCAATGTACTCAAAATCTATCATTTATTATGTACAGCAAGTCTAACTTATATTATATTAAAAGAATATCTCATGATGAGATTCTAATAATTACTAACTTATATTATATTAAAAGAATATCTCATGATGAGATTCTATTAATTATATCATTCTTGTGTTCCATCATTTTATTTTATAGATTTCAATGTACTATCACTATCTTACATGTCTCAAATGTCTCCCATTACGGTCTTGCATCCCATCATTTTATTTTATAATGTCTCGCATTACGATCTTGCATCTAGTCATCTCGCATTACAGTCTTGCATCTGTAGTTCTATAAATTCCCTAGTAGTCGTTCATCTTCTATATCTCACCCGCAGCAGACACTTCTTTCACTTTGCTCTTCTTACCTTACTCCTCTCCTCAAGCTTGCTCCTTCCTCTCCTCAAGCTTGCTCCTTCCATCTTGCCCGCAGCCTTGCCTCCTCTTCTCAAGCATACTCGATCCTTTCATATTGCCTTACCTCCTCTAGTTACCTTCCTCACTCTCGTTACCTTCCTCACCTCGTTCGTCTTCTATATCTTTCCTCACTCTCGTTACCTTCCTCACCTCGTTCGTCTTCTATATCTCACCCGCAGCAAAAACTTCTTCCACTTTACTCTTCTTACCTTACTCCTCTCCACACTTCTTCCACTTTACTCTTCTTACCTTACTCCTCTCCTCAAGCTTGCTCCTTCCATCTTGCCCGCAGCCTTACCTCCTCTTCTCAAGCATACTCCTTTCATCTTGCAGCCATTATGGATCTTTTTAAGGTAATCGATTCTGTCGAGCAAGCCATTAGCAGCCTCAAAGAATGGATTGCCGAGAACCAAGGAAAGAGAGAGGAGAGAAAGCAAAATCCAGCTCCATTAACCCAGTACGAGAAGGATGACTTTGCTTGTCAGAAGGGCTTAGAGAAGGAAGAGGAAAGAAAAATAAGTATGGCTACTACTGAAATAGATAAATTGCAGTCATATAGGAGAGAGTTGATAGACTTTCAAAGTGAGATATCTTCGCGTGTGGCTCGTTATGGAAGATTTTCCCCCGAGGAAGCGCAAGCCATTCGGAATAAACAAAGTGTTATGCAGGAGAAAATTCATCAATCCTTACTTCTCTTCTATAATTTTAACTACATCGATGAGGAAGAGATGAGCTCAGCTCTTGAATGGGTTGAATTTAGGCTAAGGACTTGAAAATAGAAAATTCATCAAATTGAATGGCTGTAGTCTTGAAAATGTCAGGCTTAACTTTTGAAGGTGTTTATTAACACCATTAAATATTAAGAGAGTTTACAACAACCGAATCTTATTTTTTCATGTAACTTATGTAGGCTGCGTTAAATTTTATAATTTTAGTTTCATGTCCTTAAAAAATATATTAAAAAATGCTTGTTTTTATGTTTTTATATGTGCTTTGAAGATTGGGTTTTTCTTAAATTTTATTTGAAAACTAGTCCAAAAGTATATGTAAAAATGAATTTGTACATTGACAAGTCCAAAATTAATGAAATAAGTGTTTGATGTGAATGTAGGTCACTCTTATGTGGATGGTGAATCCAGTGGCTCAGAAGAGAGCATTGATGATGAGTTGGGTATTCCTTCTGTTGTTACACCTGGAGTAAGGAAGACCAGGGACAAGCAGATTGAGATCAGGAGAATCTCCTCAAAGCAATGCAGATAGTGGTACGCAGGTATCACGAAAAGGAAAAGAGAAGGTAGATCAGCCCATGTTTGATGTGAATGCAGGTCACTCTTATGTGGATGGTGAATCCAGTGGCTCAGAACAGAGCATTGATGATGAGTTGGGTATTCCTTCAGTTGTTACACCTGGAGTAAGGAAGACCAGGGATGTTTTGAGAGCACCTAGAAGTGAGCCTATTTTGCACAGGTCTACCAGAGCTAGGTATCCTGTGGATAGGCTGAAATATGATGGATTTACAGCCATTCAATATGCCTATATGGTCAAAGTGATACAGGAACTAGAACCCACTTCTTTTGAGCAAGCCATGGGAAATGAAAAATGGGAGAAAGCCATGGATGAAGAAATGGATGACTTGGAAGCAAATGCTACATGGGAATTGGTGCCTTTGCCTAAAGACAAGAATGCAATTGGTTGTAAGTCAGTTTATAAGATCAAGCACAATGCAGATGGTTCTGTGAACAGATACAAGGCAAGATTAGTTGTCAAGGGGTATGCACAGACATATGGCATTGATTATGAAGAAACATTCAGTCCGGTTGCAAGGATGGCAACTGTAAGAGCAGTCATTGCTATGGCTGCATCAAAGGGATGGTCTTTACATCAGATGGATGTAAAGAATGTCTTCTTGCATGGTGATTTGGAAGAAGAGGTCTTTATGGAGCAGCCACCAGGTTATGTTCATGCTATTCATCCTGAGTTTGTTTGCAGGTTGAAGAAAGCCTTGTATGGCTTGAAGCAAGCACCTAGAGCATGGTCTGACAAGATAGGATAGTATCTTGTCACTATTGGCTTTCAGATTTCCAAGGCAGATTTCTCACTCTATGTGAGAAAAACAGAGAAAGGTATTATGCTGCTTGTCATTTATGTTGATGATTTGATCATCACAGGTGATAGTGATGAAGATATCCTTCATGTGAAAATTCTATTGAAGCAGAAGTTTGAGATGACGGATTTGGGAGAGCTGCGTTATTTCTTGGGCATTGAGGTGATTAGATCACCAAGTGGGATACAGCTCTTGCAGAGGCAGTATGGAATGGACATGCTGTCCAAATATGGGATGACACGCTATAAGCCTATTTCAGTTCCTTTGGAGCAGAATGTGAAGCTGAGCACAGATGCAGGTGAGCTTCTGGAAGACCCTTCTATGTACAGATGCATAGTAGGAAGTTTGATTTATATGACTATTACCAGGCCAGATTTGAGCTATGCTATTGGATTGGTAAGTCAGTTTATGCAGGCTCCAAGGAAACCGCATTTGGATGCGGCTAGACGCATACTCAGGTATGTGAAGTCCACATTGCAGTATGGACTATTTTATGAGGCTGGGGTTCAGATACAGTTGCATGGATACACTGATGCTGATTGGGCCGGTAGTATTTCTGATAGACGATCTACCAGTGGATATGTGTTCTCTTTTGGGAGTGCTGCAGTCACCTGGAGCAGCAAGAAACAGCCTACAGTTGCCTTGTCGAGCACAGAGGCTGAGTACAGGGGTGCAGCAATGGCTGCATGTGAGGTAGCTTGGTTGCATAAGCTACTTTATGATATGCATCAGTCTATAGATGGGCCAGTTGTCATTTATTGTGACAACATGAGCATAATACACTTGGCAAATAACCCAATCTATCATGCTAGAGCAAAGCACATTGAGGTGCATTATCACTATGTGCGGGAGAAGGTTTGACTAGGTCTTATTGATCTAGTTTATGTCAGCACAGAGGATCAGGTAGCTGATATATTCACGAAGGCATTGGGCGCAGAGAAGCTACGCAAGTTCAGAGACTTGCTTGGTGTGCAGGAATTGGGATTGAGCTCAAGGGGGAGTGTTGAGATATTGAGCTCCACTCGCGATATGCCAGGGTGACCGTTGTGCATTTATGTCACCGACTTGTTAGCTGCAGATGCAGTTGGTACACCGCCCACGAATAATAGCTGGATGACAGCTATCCTTATCTACTCTAGTTCGTGGCTCAGTTAGTATGCCACCTTAGTTAGTTGAGTTTGGTTTGAGACCCACATATAGGGTTCTTCTATTTCTTTGTACTGGAGTTCTTTTGGCTTTCACAGCTAAGAAGAGGAAAACTGTTTTCAGCCTCCACCTGTGTGTGTATTCCCCCATTGTGTATGTGAGAAAGCCGCAAGTGAGACTCCTTCCCTCTCCCCCACTATCTTCACACCTCTCTCTCTCTCTCCCTCCCCTCCCTCTCACCTCCCCTCCCTCTCACCCGGTGGCCGCGGCTGCTAGGAACCCCCCCCCCTCTCTCTCTCTCTCCCTCCCCTCCCTCCTCTCCCCTCCCTCTCACCCTGGCAGCTGCGGCCGCCAGGACCCCCCCTCACTCTCTCTCTCGCTTTCTCTCTCCCTCCCCTCCCTCCTCTCTCTCTCCCTCCTCTCTCTCTCACCCTAGTGGCCGCGGCTGCCAGGACCCCCCCTCTCCCTCCCTCCCCTCCCTCCTCTCTCTCTCACCCTGGCGGCCGCGGCCGCCAGGACCCCCCCTCACTCTCTCTCTCGCTTTCTCTCTCCCCCCCCTCCCTCCTCTCTCTCTCCCTCCTCTCTCTCTCACCCTAGTGGCCGCGGCTGCCAGGACCCCCCCTCTCCCTCCCTCCCCTCCCTCCTCTCTCTCTCACCCTGGCGGCCGCGGCCGCCAGGACCCCCCCTCTCCCTCCCTTCCGTCCCTCCTCTCTCTCCTCTCTCTTTCACCCTGGCGGCCTCGGCCGCCAGGACCCCCCCTCTCGACCCCGCCACCCCTGCTCCCTCCTACCCTGCCGCCCCCGCTCCCCCTACCCCGCCACCCCTGCTCCCCGCCACCCCTGCTCCCCCCTACCCCGTCGCCCCCTGCTCCCTCCCCTCCCTCCTCCCTCCCCTCCCTCCCCTCCCTCCTCTCTCTCTCTCTCCCTCCCTCGTGCCTCCCTCCCCTCCCTCCCATCCTGGCGGCCGCGGCCGCCAGAACCCCCCCTCTCGACCCTGCCACCCCCGCTCCCTCCTACCCCGCCGCCCCCCGCTCCCCCCTCCCTCCCCTTCCTCCTCCCTCCCCTCCCTCCCCTCCCTCCTGTCTCTCTCTCCCTCCCTCCTGCCTCCCTCCCGTCCTGGCGGCTACGGTCGCCAGGAGCCCCCTCCCTCCCGTCCTGGTGGTCGTGGCCACCAGGACCCCCCCTCTCCTCCCTCCCCTCCCTCCCCTCCCTCCTCTCTCTCTCGACCCCGCCGCCCCCCTCTCAACCCCGTTGCCCCCGCCTCTCGACCCTGTCCCCCCGCCTCTTGACCCCATCGCCCTCGCCTCTCGACCCCGCCCCCCTCCTCTTGACCCCGCCGCCCCTGCTCCCTCCTACCCTGCCGCCCCTGTCCCTCCCCTCCCTCCTCTCTCTCTCGACCCCGCCGCCCCCCTCTCGACCTTGCCCCCCCTCCTCTCGACCGTCGCCCCCTGCTCCCTCCCCTCCCTCCTCCCTCCCCTCCCTCCCCCTAGCGGCCGCCGCGGCCGCTAGGATCCCCCCCTCCCTCCTCCCTCCCCTCCCTCCCTCCCGCCTCCCTTGCCTCCCTTACTCTGGCGGCCGCCGCGGCCGCCAGGATCCCCCCTCCCTCCCTCCCGCCTCCCTCCCCTCCCTCCTCCCTCCCCTCCCTCCCCCTGGCGGCCACTGCGGCCACCAGGATCCCCCCCTACTCCCCTGCTCCTCCCTCCCCCTTCCTCCCTTCTCCTACCTCCGTCCCTCTCTCCCCCTACCTCCACTCGTCCCTCCCTCTCTCCCTCCCTCCCTCCCCTCTTACGTCGCTCCTCCCTCCCTCCTTGTCTCCTCCCTCCCTCCTTTCCTCCCTCTCATCCCCCTCCACTTCCCTCTTCCTCCTGGAGGCCGTGGCCTCCAAGGCTTCTCTCCTTCTCTCTAAACTCTCTCTCTCTCTCTAGTTCCTCTCTCTCTTTCTTTCTTTCTCTCTCTTAAAATTTTTAAAAAAAAAATCTAGATAAAGAATTAATCAAAAAATTTTACAAGTACCTGGAAAAAGTTTGTAAGTTTGCTCTTTCTTGCTTTCTTGCTCTTCCTTGCTTGCTTTCTTGCTCGTCCTTGCTTTCTTGCTTTCTTGCTTCAATGAATGAAATGAGAGGAGAATGAATGAAGAAGGAAGACTGTATATAAGAAAAATTAGGTTTTCCTCCTCCTCTCCTCTTGGCTTTCCATTCCTCCCCTCTCTCCTATTGGCTTTTCATTTCTCCCCTCTCCCATTGGCTCCCATTACTCCCCCTCTCCCATTGGACCCCCATCCCTCATCCTAATCTTCCATTGGCCCTCCCCCCATCCATTTCTTCTTCCTCCCCCATTGCCACCACTCCCATCTCACATTTCCACCACGTCCCATACTCCTCCCATTTCCCAAAATCCCATATTTCCCCATCTCACCCTCCTCTTTTTCATCCCCTATTAACTCCCGTCACTCATTTCACTCCCTTATTATCCTACTCCCCTATTACCTCCCCCTCTCCCATTCCATTCTTCCCTCCCCACTCTCACTTCCACTTCCCATTACTCACTTGCCATTTGAAAACTATCACAATACTGTGCACGCACATCAACCTAGTTGAAATTGACTTTCTTGCAAAGTGGCTCCTCCATCTGACAAGTACTTTTTAGAATAGCACACCTAGGACCATGTTTTTTATTGGTTGTTGTCCATGACACTAATCGACAATGCAACGCATATCCGATCGTCACAATACTTTGCACACATCTCAACCTAGGTATTATTGACTTACATGCAAAGTGGCATGCCCATCCCATAAGTACTTAGTCAAATAACACATCTAGGACCGCGTTTTTTGACGGTTGTGCATGACACTAAGGCCAAAACATTGTTCAATGCTTGTTCGACAATGCAAAGCATATCCAATGGGCACAATACTTTGCATGAGTCTTGAAAATTGTGGTATTTCATTGCATGCAAAGTGGTACACCCATCTGATAAGCAGTTGGTCGGATAACACACCTAAAAGCGTGTTTTTTTATGGTTGTGCATGACATTGAGGCACAAACGAAGTTTAATACGTGATATACCATGCAAAGTACATCCGATGGGCACAATACTTTGCACCCACCTCAACCTAGGTGTTATTGAGTTGCATGAAAAGTGGTGTGTTGGTTAGATAAGTACTTGATCCGATAACACACCTAGGACCGTGTTTTTTTACAAATGTGCTTGACACTAAGGCAAAAATGGTATTTTATGCTTGATCGGCAATGCAAAGCATATCCGATGGGCACAATACTTTGCACACACCTTCAACTAGGTGGAATTTACTTACATGCAAAGTTGCACACCCATCCCATAAGTGCTTGATCAGAGAACATACCTAGTAGCGTGTTTTTTTACAGATGTGCATGACACTAGAGCAAAAATAGTATTTAATGCTCGATCGACCATGCAAAGGATATTCGATGGGCACAACACTTTTCCTACACCTCAACCTAGGTGGTATTGAATTGTTCTCAAAGAGGCACACCCATCCGATAAGTACTTGGTCAGATAACACACCTAAGGGCGTGTTTTTTTGCAGATGTGCATATCACTAGGGAAAAAACGGTGTATAATGCGTGATCGACCATGCAAAGCATATCCGATGGTGACAATACTTTGCATGCACCTCAACGTAGTTGAAAAAGACTTGCGTGCAAAGTGGATCCCCCATCTGATAAGTACTTGTTTGAATAACACACCTAGGACCATGTTTTTTTATGGTTGTGCATTACACTAAGGCAAAAACGGTGTTTTATGCTTGATCCACAATCCAAAGCATATCCGATGGGCACAATAATTTTCACACACCTTCAACTAGGTGGAATTGAATTACATGCAAAGTGGCATTCCCATCGCATAAGTACTTGATCGGATAACACACCTAGCAGTGTGTTTTTTTACGGATGTGCATGACACTAAGGCAAAAATGGTATTTAATGCTCGATCGACCATGCAAAGCATATTCGATGGGCACAATACTTTTCCTATGCCTTAACCTAGGTGGTATTTAAATGTTATCAAAGAGGCATACCCATCCGATAAGTACTTAGTCAAATAACATACCTAAGGGCCTGTTTTTTTGCGGATGTGCATATCACTATGGGAAAAACGTTGTATAATGTGTGATCGACCATGCAAAGCAAATCCGATGGTGACAATACTTTGCACACATCTCAACCTAGTTGAAACGGACTTGAGTGCAAAGTGGAGCCCCCATCCGATAAGTACTTGTTTGAATAACACACCTAGGACCGTGTTTTTTTATGGTTGTGCATGACACTAAGACAAAAACGGTGTTTTATGCTTGATCCACAATGCAAAGCATATCTGATGGGCACAATACTTTTCACACAGCTTAAACTAGGTGGAATTTGACTTACATGCAAAGTGGCATTCCCATCCCATAACTACTTGATCGGATAACATACGTAGCAGCGTGTTTTTTTACGGATGTGCATGACACTAGAGCAAAAATAGTATTTAATGCTCGATCGACCATGCAAAGGATATCCGATGGGCACAACACTTTTCCTACGCCTCAACCTGGGTGGTATTGAATTTTTCTCAAAGAGGCACACCCATCCGATAAGTACTTGGTCAGATAACACACCTAAGGGCGTGTTTTTTTGCGGATGTGCATATCACTAGGGGAAAAACGGTGTATAATGCGTGATCGGCCATGCAAAGCATATCCGATGGTGACAATACTTTGCATGCACCTCAGCCTAGTTGAAATGGACTTGTGTGCAAAGTAGAGCCCCCATCCGATAAGTACTTGTTTGAATAACACACCTAGGACCGTGTTTTTATATGGTTGTGCATGACACTAAGGCAAAAACGGTATTTTATGCTTGATCCACAATGCAAAGCATATCCGATGGGCACAATAATTTGCACACAACTTTAACTAGGTGCAATTGAATTACATGCAAAGTGGCATTCCCATCGCACAAGTACTTGATTGGATAACACACCTAGCAGCGTGTTTTTTTACAGATGTGCATGACACTAAGGCAAAAATAGTATTTAATGCTCGATCGACCATGCAAAGCATATCCAATGGGCACAATACTTTTCCTATGCCTTAACCTAGGTGGTATTGAAATTTTCTCAAATAGACACACCCATCCGATAAGTACTTGGTCAGATAACATACGAAGGGCGTGCTTTTTTGCGGATGTGCATATCACTACCGGAAAAACGTTGTATAATGCATAATCGACCATGCAAAGCATATCCGATGGTGACAATACTTTTCATGCATCTCAACCTAGTTGAAACAGACTTGCGTGCAAAGTGGAGCCCCCATCCGATAAGTACTTGTTTGATCACACCTAGGACCATGTTTTTTTATGGTTGTGCATGACACTAAGGCAAAAACGGTGTTTTATGCTTGATCGACAATGCAAAGCATATCCAATGGGCACAATACTTTGCATGCACCTTAAAATAGGTGGAATTGACTTACATTCAAAGTGGCACACCCATCCCATAAGTGCTTGATCAGATAACATACCTAGCAGCGTGTTTTTTTCGAATGTGCATGACACTAGAGCAAAAATAGTATTTAATGCTAGATCGACCATGCAAAGGATATCCGATGGGCACAACACTTTTCCTACGTCTCAACCTAGATGGTATTGAAATGTTCTCAAAGAGGCACACCCATCCGATAAGTACTTGGTCAGATAACACACCTAAGGGCGTGTTTTTTTGCGGAGGTGCATATCACTAGGGGGAAAACGGTGTATAATGCATGATCCGCCATGGAAAGCATATCTGAAGGTGATAATACTTTGCACGAATCTCAACCTAGTTGAAACGGACTTGCGTGCAAAGTGCATCCCCCATCCAATAAGTACTTGTTTGATTAACACACCTAGGACCGTGTTTTTTTATGGTTGTGCATGACACTAAGGCAAAAACGGTGTTTTATGCTTGATCGACAATGCAAAGCATATCTGATGGGCACAATCCTTTGCACACACCTTCAACTAGGTGTAATTGAATTACATGCAAAGTGGCATTCCCATCGCATAAGTACTTGTTCGGATAACACACCTAGCAGTGTGTTTTTTTAACGGATGTGCATGACAGTAAGGCAAAAATGGTATTTAATGCTCGATCGACCATGCAAAGCATATCCGATGGGCACAATGATTTTCTACACCTTAACCTAGGTGGTATTAAAATTTTCTCAAAGGGGCACACCCATCGGATAAGTACTTGGTCAAATAACATACCTAAGGGCATGTTTTTTTGCGGATGTGCATATCACTACAGGAAAAACGTTGTATAATGCATGATCGACCATGCAAAGCATATTAAATGGTGACAATACTTTACACACACCTAAAACTAGTTGAAAAGGACTTGCTTACAAAGTGGAGCCCCCATCCGATAAGTACTTGTTTGAATAACACACCTAGGACCGTGTTTTTTTATGGTTGTGCATGACACAAAGGCAAAAACGGTGTTTTATGCTTGATCGACAATGCAAGCATATCTAATGGGCACAATACTTTTCACACATCTTCAACTAGGTGGAATTGACTTACATGCAAAGTGGCATTCCCATCGCATAAGTACTTGATCGGATAACACACCTAGCAGCGTGTTTTTTTACGGATGTGCATCACACTAAGGCAAAAATAGTATTTAATGCTCGATCGACCATGCAAAGCATATCCAATGGGCACAATATTTTGCCTATGCCTTAACCTAGCTGGTATTGAAATGTTCCAAAAGAGGCACACCCATCCGATAAGTACTTGGTCAGATAACATACGTAAGGGCGTGTTTTTTTGCGGATGTGCATATCACTACTAGAAAAACGTTGTATAATGCATGATCGGCCATGCAAAGCATATCCGATGGTGACAATACTTTTCATGCATCTCAACCTAGTTGAAACAGACTTGCGTGCAAAGTGGAGCCCCCATCCGATAAGTACTTGTTTGAATAACACACCTAGGACCGTGTTTTTTTATGGTTGTGCATGACACTAAGGCAAAAACGGTGTTTTATGCTTGATCGACAATGCAAAGCATATCCGATGGGCACAATACTTTGCATGCACCTTAAAATAGGTGGAATTGACTTACATTCAAAGTGACACACCCATCCCATAAGTGCTTGATCAGATAACATACCTAGCAGCGTGTTTTTTTCGGATGTGGATGACACTAAGGCAAAAATGGTATTTAATGCTCGATCGACCATGCAAAGGATATCCGATGGGCACAACACTTTTCCTACATCTCAACCTAGGTGGTATTGGAATTTTCTCAAAGAGGCACACCCATTCGATAAGTACTTGGTCAGATAACACACCTAAGGGCGTGTTTTTTTACAAAGGTGCATATCACTAGGGGGAAAACGGTGTATAATGCATGATCCGCCATGCAAAGCATATCTGATGGTGACAATACTTTGCACGAATCTCAATCTAGTTGAAACGGACTTGCATGCAAAGTGCATCCCCCATCCAATAAGTACTTGTTTGATTAACACACCTAGGACCGTGTTTTTTTATGGTTGTGCATGACACTAAGGCAAAAACGGTGTTTTATGCTTGATCGACAATGCAAAGCATATCTGATGGGCACAATCCTTTGCACACACCTTCAACTAGGTGTAATTGAATTACATGCAAAGTGGCATTCCCATCGCATAAGTACTTGTTCGGATAACACACCTAGCAGTGTGTTTTTTTAACGGATGTGCATGACAGTAAGGCAAAAATGGTATTTAATGCTCGATCGACCATGCAAAGCATATCCGATGGGCACAATGATTTTCTACACCTTAACCTAGGTGGTATTAAAATTTTCTCAAAGGGGCACACCCATCGGATAAGTACTTGGTCAAATAACATACCTAAGGGCATGTTTTTTTGCGGATGTGCATATCACTACAGGAAAAACGTTGTATAATGCATGATCGACCATGCAAAGCATATTAAATGGTGACAATACTTTACACACACCTAAAACTAGTTGAAAAGGACTTGCTTACAAAGTGGAGCCCCCATCCGATAAGTACTTGTTTGAATAACACACCTAGGACCGTGTTTTTTTATGGTTGTGCATGACACAAAGGCAAAAACGGTGTTTTATGCTTGATCGACAATGCAAGCATATCTGATGGGCACAATACTTTTCACACATCTTCAACTAGGTGGAATTGACTTACATGCAAAGTGGCATTCCCATCGCATAAGTACTTGATCGGATAACACACCTAGCAGCGTGTTTTTTTACGGATGTGCATCACACTAAGGCAAAAATGGTATTTAATGCTCGATCGACCATGCAAAGCATATCCAATGGGCACAATATTTTGCCTATGCCTTAACCTAGCTGGTATTGAAATGTTCCAAAAGAGGCACACCCATCCAATAAGTACTTGGTCAAATAACATACGTAAGGGCGTGTTTTTTTGCGGATGTGCATATCACTACTAGAAAAACGTTGTATAATGCATGATCGGCCATGCAAAGCATATCCGATGGTGACAATACTTTGCATGCATCTCAACCTAGTTGAAACAGACTTGCGTGCAAAGTGGAGCCCCCATCCGATAAGTACTTGTTTGAATAACACACCTAGGACCGTGTTTTTTTATGGTTGTGCATGACACTAAGGCAAAAACGGTGTTTTATGCTTGATCGACAATGCAAAGCATATCCGATGGGCACAATACTTTGCATGCACCTTAAAATAGGTGGAATTGACTTACATTCAAAGTGACACACCCATCCCATAAGTGCTTGATCAGATAACATACCTAGCAGCGTGTTTTTTTCGGATGTGGATGACACTAAGGCAAAAATGGTATTTAATGCTCGATCGACCATGCAAAGGATATCCGATGGGCACAACACTTTTCCTACATCTCAACCTAGGTGGTATTGGAATTTTCTCAAAGAGGCACACCCATTCGATAAGTACTTGGTCAGATAACACACCTAAGGGCGTGTTTTTTTACAAAGGTGCATATCACTAGGGGGAAAACGGTGTATAATGCATGATCCGCCATGCAAAGCATATCTGATGGTGACAATACTTTGCACGAATCTCAATCTAGTTGAAACGGACTTGCATGCAAAGTGCATCCCCCATCCAATAAGTACTTGTTTGATTAACACACCTAGGACCGTGTTTTTTTATGGTTGTGCATGACACAAAGGCAAAAATTGTGTTTTATGCTTGATCGAAAATGCAAGCATATCTGATGGGCACAATACTTTGCACACACCTTCAACTAGGTGGAATTGACTTACATGCAAAGTGGCATTCCCATCGCATAAGTACTTGATCGGATAACACACCTAGCAGCGTGTTTTTTTATGGATGTGCATGAAACTAAGGCAAAAATGGTATTTAATGCTCAATCGACCATGCAAAGCATATCCGATGGGCACAATACTTTTCCTACGCCTTAACCTAGGTGGTATTGAAATGTTCCAAAAGAGGAACACCCATCCAATAAGTACTTGGTCAGATAACATACGTAAGGGCGTGTTTTTTTGCGGATGTGCATATCACTACTAGAAAAACGTTGTATAATGCGTGATCGACCAGGCAAAGCATATCCGATGGTGACAATACTTTGCATGCATCTCAAACTAGTTTAAACGGACTTGCGTGCAAAGTGGAGCCCCCATCCGATAAGTACTTGTTTGAATAACATACCTAGGACCGTGTTTTTTTATGGTTGTGCATGACACTAAGGCAAAAACGGTGTTTTATGCTTGATCGACAATGCAAAGCATATCCGATGGGCACAATACTTTGCACACACCTTCAACTAGGTGGAATTGACTTACATGCAAAGTGGCATGCCCATCCCATAACTGCTTGATCGGATAACATACCTAGCAGCGTGTTTTTTGATGGATGTGCATGACACTAAGGCAAAAATGGTATTTAATGCTCGATCGATCATGCAAAGGATATCCGATGGGAACAACACTTTTCCTATGCCTCAACCTAGGTGTTATTAAAATGTTCTCAAAGAGGCACACCCATCGGATAAGTACTTGGTCAGATAACACACCTAAGGGCGTGTTTTTTTGCGGATGTGCATATCACTTGGGAAAAAACGATGTATAATGCATGATCACCAATGCAAAGCATATCCGATGGTCACAATACTTTGCACACACGTCAATCTAGTTGAAAGATACTTGCGTGCAAAGTGGAGCCCCCATCTGATAAGTACTTGTTTGAATAACACACCTAGGACCGTGTTTTTTTATGGTTGTGCATGACACTAAGACAAAAACGGTGTTTTATGCTTGATCCACAATGCAAAGCATATCTGATGGGCACAATACTTTTCACACACCTTAAACTAGGTGGAATTTGACTTACATGCAAAGTGGCATTCCCATCCCATAACTACTTGATCGGATAACATACGTAGCAGCGTGTTTTTTTACAGATGTGCATGACACTAGAGCAAAAATAGTATATTTAATGCTCGATCGACCATGCAAAGGATATCCGATGGGCACAACACTTTTCCTATGCCTCAACCTGGGTGGTATTGAATTTTTCTCAAAGAGGCACACCCATCCGATAAGTACTTGGTCAGATAACACACCTAAGGGCGTGTTTTTTTACGGATGTGTATATCACTACGGGAAAAACGTTGTATAATGCGTAATCAACCATGCAGAGCATATCTGATGGTGACAATACTTTGCACGCATCTCAACCTAGTTGAATCAAACTTGCGTGCAAAGTGAAGCCCCCATTCGCTAAGTACTTGTTTGATTAACACACCTAGGACCGTGTTTTTTTATGGTTGTGCATGACACTAAGGTAAACATGGGGTTTTATGCTTGATCGACAATGCAAAGCATATACGATGGGCACAATACTTTGCACACACCTTCAACTAGGTGGAATTAACTTACCTGCAAAGTGGCATTCCCATCGCATAAGTGCTTGATCAGATAACACACCTAGCAGTGTGTTTTTTTACGGATGTGCATGACACTAAGGCAAAAATGGTATTTAATGCTCGATCGACCATGCAAAGCATATCCGATGGGCACAATACTTTTCCTACGCCTTAACCTAGGTGGTATTGAAATGTTCTCAAAGAGGCACACCCATCCGATAAGTACTCAAGTGGTCAGATAACATACCTAAGGGCATGTTTTTTTGCAGATGTGCATATCACTATCGGAAAAACGTTGTATAATGCGTAATCGACCATGCAACGCATATCCGATGGTGACAATACTTTGCACGCATCTCAAACTAGTTTAAAGATACTTGCGTTCAAAGTGGAGCCCCCATCCGATAAGTACTTGTTTTAATAACACACCTAGGATCGTGTTTTTTTATGGTTGTGCATTACACTAGAGCAAAGATGGTGTTTTATGCTTCATCAACAATGCAAAGCATATCCGATGGGCATAATACTTTGCACACTCCTTAAATGAGGTTGAATTGACTTACATGCAAAGTGGCATGCCCATCCCATAAGTACTTGATTGGAGAACATACCTAGCAGCGTGTTTTTTTACGGATGTGCATGACACCAAGGCAAAAATGGTATTTAATGCTCTACCATGAAAGCATATCTGATGGGCACAATACTTTTCCTACACCTCAACCTAGGTGGCATTGACATGTTTTCAAATAGGCACACCCATCCGATAAGTACTTGGTCAGATAACACACCTAAGGGCGTGTTTTTCTGCAGATGTACATATCACTAGGGAAAAAATGGTGTATAATGCGTGATCGGCCATGCAAAGCATATCTAATGGTCACAATACTTTGAATGAACCTCAACCTAGTTGAAACCGACTTGCGTGCAAAGTGGAGCCCCATCTGAGAAGTACTTGTTTGAATAACACACCTAGGACATGTTTTTTTATGGTTGTGCATGACACTAAAGCAAAAAAGGTGTTTTATGCTTGATCGACAATGCAAAGCATATCCGATGGGCACAATACTTTGCACACACCTTCAAATAGGTGGAATTGACTTACATCCAAAGTGGGGCACCCATCCCATAAGTACTTGATCGGATAACATACCTAGCATCGTGTTTTTTTATGGATGTGCATGACACTAAGGCAAAAATGGTATTTAATGCTCGATCGACCATGCAAAGCATATCCGATGGGCACAATACTTTTCCTATGCCTTAACCTAGGTGGTATTGAAATGTTCTCAAAGAGGCATACCCATCCGATAAGTACTTGGTCAGATAGCATACCCAAAGGCGTGTTTTTTTGTAGATGTGCATATCACTACCGAGAAAACGTTGTATAATGCGTGATCGACCTTGCAAAGCATATCCGATGGTTACAATACTTTGCACGCACCTCAACCTAGTTGAAATGAACTTGCGTGCAAAGTGGAGCCCCCATCCGATAAGTACTTGTTTGAATAACACACCTAGGACCGTGTTCTTTTATGGTTGTGCATGACACTAAGGCAAAAACGGCGTTTTATGCTTGATCCACAATGCAAAGCATATCCGATGGGCACAATACTTTGCACACACCTTCAAATAGGTGGAATTGACTTACATGCAAAGTGGCATTCCGATCGCATAAGTACTTGATCGGATAACACACCTAGCAGCGTGTTTTTTTACGGATGTGCATGACACTAAGGCAAAAATGGTATTTAATGCTCGATCGACCATGCAAAGCACCTTCAACTAGGTGGAATCGACTTACATGCAAAGTGGCGCGCCTATCCCATAAGTACTTGATCGGATAACATACCTAGCATTGTATTTTTTAACGGATGTGCATGACACTAGAGCAAAAATAGTATTTAATGCTTGATCGACCATGCAAAGGATAACTTGGTGTGTCCATCTGATGAGTACTTGATCGGATAACTTCTCCCACCAATAAATTAAGTACTAATTAAGAATTATAATAAATGTGTAGATTATTAAAAAGAGACTAAGATTTATGTAATTGTTGCTACTGCAGCTTGCTTGCAAAGGACTCTCACAAAGGAGATGGCTATAGATTTTGTTCCAGGGATGGATGTGATTTTATGTAGCAAAAGAGAAGTAGTTGCATTTGCTACAATCCATGATAGTGATCCCAATTCAGTTTGCCACTTTCGAAGACTTGGCGAAGATAAGGTGGCAGTTACTGTATCAAAGATTCTTAGCGCACATGTTGAGCTAAAGTATAAATGTGGAGATATGGAAACACTTGGAGATGTTATGCCCTACAATACATCCAACAAATCATTTATAGCATGGGACAAAGATGAGACTTATGCAACAGACATTATCAAGAATACAAAGTGCACCACCTTGGATTTTACTATAGGGGACATTTTACAAATGAGATCATTTGCAAATAAGACTGTAGCAGAAGGTGAAGTATTGGGATTTGAACAAGTGGAGCAATGGTCATTTGCACAAATGAGGATTCTAAAAGTCACTGATGATGGTATGGTTGATAACATAACATCCTTATGTGATCCCTACTATGAGGTAGGCAAGAATATGAGATGGAGCATGCAATTTTTAAACATGAGAAAGAGGCACATGGTTTTCAATGATAAAGACAAGGTATACTACAATATCAAAGGACCTAAAAAGTGTGCCCATGTGCCAGGCTCTATCACTTCAAATGTGGATGATTTCAATGTACTCAATTATAGAAGTGACATCTTATGTGGAGTGGATGAGTTCATTGGTTCCGAGAAACAAAATGATTTTAGAAGCGAAGCCTTATCTGGGGTGGATGAATTCTTGCACAGTGAGAAGGGCAAAGGTTTCAATAATGATGTCTTGTCAAGTGTGGATGAGTTCATGCATATTAACAAACCTGGTGTCAATCAAGCTTGTGGATTTGTGAAAGCCATGCAAGATGTCCCAATGAGTGATGTTCTCTCAGGAGTGGAAGAGTTTCAAGGTTCTTAATACTCTCGTAGAATATTGAATTCATTGAATGGTCCTAAGAGTATGTTAAAAATGAGGATGAGATCAACAGAGGATTATTCAATATTTAACTTTGATTCTGATATGGCCAAGGATGCAACGACCAATCATGGATGCTTGGTTACAAATAAATGTGAGGAGAAGAAGTGCATAAATACAGATAACAACGTGCACGAGGAACGAAAAC
Organism: Dipteris shenzhenensis; assembly: GCF_047967505.1. Classification (NCBI taxonomy): domain Eukaryota; kingdom Viridiplantae; phylum Streptophyta; class Polypodiopsida; order Gleicheniales; family Dipteridaceae; genus Dipteris; species Dipteris shenzhenensis. The sequence goes on along the minus strand of NC_141609.1, from coordinate 39,956,646 downwards.
GGTCATACATATGCATGAAGAGAAAGCGAATCCAGGCAGATCCACAAAAGCAACCAAAGAGGAAGAGAGTAATGAAGGAGGAGAACATGTTAAATGCATTGGGATATCTATGTTGCAAGCGAAGATGTATGCGCTTCATTGATCTTGCAAACATCAGGGAATGTAGAGGACACGTGTGGCAAAGAAGAGGAAGCGAAAGAAATGAATACCTTCTCACAAGTCTCTCTTGCTTTCTTCAGAATGGCAATAAAAGGCTAAAATCAAGACAAAAGGTAAAACCTCTCGTAAATGGAAAAAAGATTTGCAATAAGGCATATCGCAATATTACTGGATTATCCCATGGTACATATTGGGATTTAGTCACCAAGGCAAAGGGCGGCAACAAATTTAGCATTCACGGTAATAGAGGAAGGTCCAAATCAAGAATCTCAACTGTCAGGGCAGCAACAATTTTGCAAGACTTCATACATGAAAATGCTTTACCTCAACCCCATATATCTACCAAACTCCCTAACGGTGACGCGATCACTGAAATGCACCTTCCAATGGGCTTGACAAAGCTCGAAGTATTTGACTCTATTGCAGAAAAGCAAAGGCAAAGAGGGGATGCTATAGCTTCTTCTCATACTTTGTATACTCTTTGGAAGAAGAACTTTGGATATGTTAAAATCACAAGGAGGCAAAAAATGTCAAAGTGCAACATGTCTGCGATGATTTAAAGCGAGCAATTGAGAGTGCAACATGTCCAAATCAAAGGGAATTATACAAAAAAAGCTGAAAATCTCATCATGACCTTATTCGACATTCCAAACAAAAATATGCATTTTGGAAGGAGCAAGCTATTTCGCATCCCGATGACTACATGTGCCTTATTGTAGATGGCATGGATCAAAATACAACAACATTGCCTCGTTTTGTTGCCACTCCACCTAAATTACAAGGAAAGCACTTTCTAAAGACACATCTATGTGGAGTGTTAGTGCATGGAATTAAGTTCTTTGCAGATATATGGATTGATTCCTTGCATCTACATGATAGCAATCAAGTTGTAACATCTATTATGAAGGCAATTCGCAATGTACATGCTGAAAAAGGTCGCCTACCACCGACTTTGAGAATACAAGCTGATAATTGCTGGTGAAAAAATAAGAATGTACTCATGTTTGCATTCTGCTCCATGCTAGTTGCTCATCGAATCTTCAATGAGGTCGAATGTGGATTTTTGTATGTTGGGCATACACATGAGGATATCGATCAGGTTTTTAGCACAGTCTCAAGGGAGCTTAAATGCAAGGATGTGGAGACAATAGATGACTTGGTAAGAAGATGTGGCAGGCAAGTTGGTGGTCGCAAGGAAAGTACAGTATGTGAGACGCTCGAAAGAATGTATGATTGGAAGAGCTTCATTCTACCTTTTATACAAACGGGTGGTGATGCATTGACAGGTCATACCAATCCACACTACTTTTGTTTTTTTTTTTAAAGATGAAAAACCCGTAATGCAATGGCAACAGTATTCTCATGATACAAAATGGGAACCTGAAGAACCTTACAGTCTCTTAACTTCAATTCCCAGCAAGGAAAGGTATCCAACATGGGCTCCTATACAAGAATTCAATGAGAGGTCTAACTGTGAAATAGAAGGATTAAAAGCATTTATTACATACAAAGAGGAAATGCTCCGGAGATATCCTGATTCAAAGCCTACTTGGAGAGAACACACTACCATTGTAATTAACAAGACACGAAATTTAATAAAGGACCTTGAGAGAATGCGAGGCTCAAAGGATGTCAAGGAAGAATGCAATATGTTTTGGCCAAATGTTCATAACGATTTGCGCCCAGATCCAGTCTTTGAAAATGCATTTGTATCATTACTCCCACATCCATATTGTGGACCGAAGAAGAGAGAGTTTATGCCACAAGTAGATATAGAGGTCGATTGCTTTGTTGTGGTTCGGCCATCGGCGGATGATGAATATGAGAATGTGAAGTTTTGGGTTGCAAAAGTAGTTGATGTGCAAAGAGATGACCAAGGGAGAGCTACAACATTTACAGCGGTATGGTATGAGCCAAAAGGCAAGAAGGAGAATATGGATAACAACACATTGTATACCAATTGTATAATGAAGGAGTGGGTCTCAAATGATGAAGCGGTCTCTCAAGTTTCGACGGAGACAATCATAGTGTCTTAGCATTCAAGGGCAAAGAAATCAAAGAAGCGCATGGGATATGAGGTAGAAGGAAAAATAAAAATACCACAGCAAAGTATTTTGCATATACATGAATTTTTAAGGATGCTTGCCATGGAGGAAGTAGAATGAGACAACGCAAATGAAGAATGTCCATGATTAAAGCTTTGTATTGAAGTCCATTGAAGGATTTTATTTGGGTACTAGGCAAGAAGCCAATTCAAGACAATTATAATCAGAGTCATCACCTCCTATGTCAAATGAGAGTCAAAATATGCACTGGATGTCACCCAAGGGTCAAGGCTTGGCAAGACAATAGGGAGTTAATGTAGATGGCACCTGGCAAGGGACTATCACATTGAGCAATAAGACAATGGGGAGTCAATGCACCCAAGGGGCAAGGCTTGGCAAGACAAGTGGGAGTTAATGCAGATGGCACCTGGCAAGGGACTGTCGTGACATTGAGCAATAAGACAATGGGGAGTCAAATTATGCAGATGGCACGAATTGAGGCTCTTTAAGAGCAACAATTTAAATTGTAAACATATGTTCAATCTATATCATTTTGGATATAAAGACTCTAGCTGAGAGCAACGTCTCTCAATGTAATCATATAATGATAGCTATAATTGCTATTATAATTCTTTGGTTCAATACAAAACTTGGGTCTTATGGCATCATGTCTTTTTTCTATTTATTAAAAGTTTTAAAAATTTTGTGCATATTGCGAGTGACAATGTTATTTTCATGAAATATTTAAGTCTCCTTTCATGGATTTATAAATTTATCACGTCAAGGAAAAATATTAAAAATAATTAAATTAACAAATAACTTAGGTATAGCTAAATTTCTAATATAGGATTATTTCAAATTCTTGCATGTTGGTGCAAAAGTATAGATTGAAAAAACAATATTTTTATGTGAATATGATAGTGCCACAAAGTGAACTTTTGATTTGGGAAGAATATTTTCAGAAAGTAAAATTTTGATTTGGGAAGGATATTTTCACAAAGTAAACTTTTCATTTGGGAAGGATTTTTGGGCTTCGTCCAAAAACAACAGAAAAAGTCCAAAATTAATGAAATAGGTGTTGTTGTTGGTTGTAGTATATGTGTAGCTTAGGACCTCCAGTTGTGTTCCGATAAGAGACGTAGGCTTACGTGTGGTAAGCAAACAAAGTGCATGCATGTGTAAAAAAGAACGTGTATCATCATGATTGAGGTAATGAAGGCTTTCGCCTTCATTGGGGGTTGCAGGGTTTAGGAGTTTAAGGGTTAGAAGGAGGTTCCAAGGTTAGAAGGAGGTTCCAAGGTCCAGAAAGAGGTTCCAGAGTTTAGAAGAGGTTCCACGATTAGAAGGGGGTTCCAAGGTTTAGAAGGAGTTCCAAGGTTAGAAGGAGGATCCAAGGTTCTGGGTAGAGTACATGGTGGAGAACTCATCTCCCTCGTAGATCATGGAGTTTAAGGGTTGAGGAACAAAGGGTTTAGGGGGAGCATAGGAGTGGGAGAAAAAGAAGGTGTAAGAGCATGGGGGAAAGAAGAGAGAGGAGGGAGGAGGAGGAGGAGGAGGAGGAGGGAGGAGGAGAGAGGAGGAAGAGGAGAAGGGAGGAGGAGAGAGGAGGAGGAGGAGGAGGAGGAGGGAGGAGGAGGAGGAAGAGAGAGGAGGAGAGGGAGAGGATTGGGTTGCAAGGTTGGAGGAGATGGGAGGAGGGGTTGAAGGGTTAGGACATGCTTTTGGACGTGGAAGCATGGACACTTGAGACAATTGCTTGGAATACAAAAGTAGAACTCAACATAATGCCCCAAAGAGTGTGGGCTTCATTCCATTATGGGGTATATATACAAGTTGGGGAGCTTCTCTCTCTACATGTAGGAAGTGTAACACATTCTCTCTCTACATGTAGAAGTCCTATTTAGAAGTTGTAACACATTCTCTTTCTACATGTAGAACTCGCATATAGAAGTTGTAACACATTCTCTTTCTACATGTAGAACTCGCATATAGAAGTTGCATGCAGAAGTTGTATGTACAACTTGCATGTACAACTCGCATGTAGGAGTCGTATGTAGAACTTGCATGTAGAACATGCAAGTTTGATTTCTAAGAGGGATTATTTCTAGCCTTATGCAAGTACAAGTGGAGCTTTGCCGCTACTCTACACACACATTCTGTTCTACCTAAGTCCATGTTGGCACAGAGACAACACTCTCTTTAACCTCTCTCTCTCTCTCTCTTTTGCTCTCTCTCTCTCTCTCTCTTTCTCTGTGTGTGTGTTTGTGTGTGTACACACAGATTGTGTACAAAATAGTGATATATGGAGGGTTGGGAGTTTCCCAACCCTCCATATTGCTTTCTTTTGTACACTTTCTCCCTCTCCCTCTCCCTCTCCCCTGAGGCAACCCTCATGATCATCGAAAAAGAAGGTGGAGAAGAGGTGCTACACCACCTTCATATCACAAATCCAAGCTTGCATGCAAGAGTGCCAATTGGCACAAACCACGTGACAATTTAACCTTTACGAGGGTGATGTTCCCCCCCACAAGGTTGACTACACCCTATTATTGCTAAATCCCCCCCCTAAACCAAATGGGGGTGATCATTATTGCTATCAAACCAAACTACTATCAAGCAAAACTTACAAAATAAAACTAAATCACAACGAAGTGCACTAAAATGCATAATCACTTTCTAGATAGCCACCATCCTCTAAGTCTATGAGACCATCTTCTTTCACGAACTCGGCCAAGTATTCAATGTTCTTGTCTTTGATCATGCATGCCTTGGAAATACTCCCGTGTTTATCATCATAGGCTTTCTTGTAGCAATGCTTATCTTCATGGCCTTCTTTGCCACAATAGTTGCAGGAAACCATTAGCTTTTTACCATTCAACTTCTTCCTTTGTTTTGCGCCAAATGCATGCTCAATGTTTTTTACCTATTGCATATTTGTTTGTCTCTCTTCACGGAGCAACATTGACACCACTTCTTGAAATGACAGATCATTAGAATTAAGACGTAGGATGGTCAAGTTCTTGTTAGATATTTGTAGTAATGCCTTATCATTAAGGACTTATGAAAGCTATACTTGGCTCTACTAAATATTGGAAGTCATTTGAAAGACTATTTTCCCCTTATCTTGGAGAGATTGGTTCATCTACACCTCTTCAAGAGCTTTCTAAAGTATATTTTGGCCACGAAGAGATGTGAACTTTGTTTGGATTATTAGACTTGGAGTTGGATGCCAGCTACAAGTTGTCCTTCCAATTAATAGAGGTGATATTCCTTGGCTAAGCTAATGAATAATTCTAACATTTTATGCATCTTCTTGGCTTGATATTGAAGAATGACAAGTGGCAAAGAGATTTGTCAACATTTTGATACACTTGGTGACCATGCATTCATCCTAAACCTAGGGTTGCTCCATTTGTAGTTTTGACATTTGGATAGGACTCTTGTTGTTGATCTTGCAATGGAATGCTTTGTGTGTCATTGTTTTCTATGATGGTGGAGGGTCCTTCTTACAAAACTCTCGCCTCTTTTCTTTCTATTTTTGGATGGAATTTAGGTTCAATCATGCTCTAATTTGTAGCACCTGTTGCTGCAACTCTGGATTTCATGCCTTCAATGTAGGTAGTTGCTCCTTTGGGGTATCCTCGGTGGACAATCAATGTGTTGAGAAGAAAGCCTCCTGGAAGTGAAAAAGCCTCCTAAATCCCTACATTATTGAGATGAATTATCAAACGGCTTTTGATTTGTAGTGATATCCTCTCTTGTTTGACTCACAGCACTTGGGAGGGAAAAGAGAGAAAAGAGAGGAAATAAGAGAGAAATAGAGTGTTGAGAGTTGTGGTGCCATGAGCACATGTAGAGCAAAGGTATGAGTAAAGGGCAAGCTGCCACATGGCATGGAGGAGATATCCCACATGTGAGCAAGCAAATGGATGTAAGCACCCTCACATTTAAAAGGGAGGTTCATTTGAAGTAATATCAATCAAGCACTTTGCACTATCTCAAGATTCTCTTTATGAATCCAAGCTAATCTATCTTGGAACCTAATTGACTTGAGGTACATGTCATGAGCACTCTCTTCATCATGTTTCCACACAGATTTCATCCACCTTAGAATGCTCTATAGATCCTGTGGCACACATGTTTTGTCATGGTATCATAGCATAGGTTTAGCTCTCCTAGTTTAGCTCATTAGTAGCTTATTAGGATTTCTCCCATTCCTAGATTAGCTTTAGTTTTAGATTGAAAACAAATTTTCATCCGTTGAAAGAGAAATTTTTCGTCCATCCATTTCATGAGAGATTCATTGTGAGCTTGAGTGTTCATTGAGAGCTTTGAGATTTTGTGAGAATCCTTTGTGAGAGAGAGTGTGTTCATTTTGGGAGAAATATAGGGAGAGATTTCTGAGAGGAAATTCCCTCTTTGAGAGAACCTTAGAGATCAAACATCCTCTCCAATAGCGGACCTTCTGCTTCATCAACAAGCATCAGCTAACTAAGGTGGCATACTAACTGAGCCACGAACTAGAGTACATAAGGATAGCTATCATCCAGCTATTATTCATGGGCGGTGTACCAACCGCATCTGCAGCTAACAAGTCAGTGACATAAATGCACAACAGTCACCCTGGCATATCATGAGTGGAGCTCGATATCTCAACACTCCCCCTCGAGCTCAATCCCAATTCCTACACACCAAGCAGGTCTCTGAACTTGCGCAGCTTCTTTGCACCCAATGCCTTTGTGAATATGTCAGCTACTTGATCCTATGTGCTGACATAAACTAGATCAATAAGACCTAGTAAAGCCTTCTCCCGCTCATAGTGATAATGCACGTCAATGTGCTTTGTTCTAGCATGATAGACTGGGTTATTTGCCAAGTGTATACTGCTCATGTTGTCACAATAAATGACAACTGGCCCATCTGTAGACTGATGCATATCATAAAGTAGCTTATGCAACCAAGCTACCTCACATGCAGCCATTGTTGCACCCCTGTACTCAGCCTCTGTGCTTGACAAGGCAACTGTAGGCTGTTTCTTGCTGCTCCAAGTGACTGCAGCACTCCCAAAAGAGAACACATATCCACTGGTAGATATTCTATCAGAAATACTACCAGCCCAATTAGCATCAGTGTATCCATGCAACTGTATCTGAACCCCAGTCTCATAAAATAGTCCATACTACAATGTGGAATTCACATACCTGAGTATGCGTCTAGCCGCATCCAAATGTGGTTTCCTTGGAGCTTGCATAAACTGACTTACCAATCCAACAGCATAGCTCAAATCTAGCCTGGTAATAGTCATATAAATCAAACTTCCTACTATGTGTCTATACATAGTAGGGTCTTCCAGAAGCTCACCTGCATCTGCGCTCAGCTTCACATTCTGCTCCAAAGGAACTGAAATAGGCTTACAGCATGTCATCCCATATTTGGACAGCATGTCCAATCCATACTGCCTCTACAAGATCCATATCCCACTTGGTGATCTAATCACGTCAATGCTCAAGAAATAACACACCAAATCCTTCATCTCAAACTTCTGCTTCAATAGCATTTTCACATGAAGGATATCTTCATCACTATCGCCTGTGATGATCAAATCATCAACATAAATGATAAGCAGCATAATACGTTTCTCTGTTTTTCTCACATAAAGTGAGAAATCTGCCTTGGAAATCTGAAAGCCAATAGTGACAAGATACTGTCCTACCTTGTTAGACCATGCTCTAGGTGCTTGCTTCAAGCCATACAAGGCTTTCTTCAACCTGCAAACAAACTCAGGATGAACAGCATGAACATAACCTAGTGGCTGCTCCATAAAGACCTCTTCTTGCAAGTCACCATGCAAGAAGGCATTCTTTACATCCATCTGATGTAAAGACCATCCCTTTGATGCATCCATAGCAATGACTACTCTTACAGTTGCCATCCTTGCAATCGGACTGAATGTTTCTTCATAATCAATGCCATATGTGCATACCCCTTGACAACTAATCTTGCCTTGTATCTGTTCACAGAACCATCTGCATTGTGCTTCACCTTATAAACCCACTTACAGCCAATTGCATTCTTGTCTTTAGGAAAAGGCACCAATTCCCATGTAGCATTTGCTTCCAAGGCATCCATTTCTTCATCCATGGCTTTCTCCCATTTTTCTTTTCCCATGGCTTGCTCAAAATAAGTGGGTTCTGGTTCCTGTATCACTTTGACCATATAGGCATAGTGAATGGCTGTAAATCCATCATATTTCAGCCTATCCACAGGATACCTAGCTCTGGTAGACCTGCGCAAAATAGGCTCACTTCCAGGTGCTCTCAAAACATCACTGGTCTTCCTTACTCCGGGTGTAACAACAAAAGGAATACCCAACTCATCATCAATGCTCTCTTCTGAGCCACTGGATTCACCATCCACATAAGAGTGACCTGCATTCACATCAAACATGGGCTGATCTACCTTCTCTTTTCCTTTTCCTGATACCTGCATACCACTATTTGCATCGCTTTGAGGAGATTCTCCTGTATGTGAACCACTGCTAGAAAAACTGTAGGTCCACTAATATTTTGTGATTGCTACTGTGAATTCTGTGCAGCATTACCATTTTGTGCATCTACATCATCAACCACATTTACTGGTTTATACTAGCTGCTCATCTCATCAAAAACAACATCTCTGCTCACTGTAAACTTATGAGTAGAAGGGTTATAGCATCTATACCCTTTCTGCTGCAGAGAATAACCAATAAAGATGCACTTCTCAGCTTTTAGATCCAACTTGGACCTCAACTCATCTGGCACATGAACATAGGCAATGCAACTAAAAATTTTCAAATGAGAAATATCTGGTTTCCTACCATTATACATCTCCTTTGGCGTCATGCCATGTATTGCTGTAGTGGGAGTCCTGTTCATTATGTAAACTGTTGTAGCAACTGCTTCAGCCCAATAATAATCTGGTAGGTCTTTTTCATTTAGCATGGCCCGAGATACCTCTCCAATATGCATGTTTTTCCTTTCTGCAAGTCCATTTTGCTGTGGGGTATGACTGCATGAATATTGCTGCTTTATGCCATGCTCCTGTAGGATCCTTGCAAACTCATTTGAGAGGTACTCTCCCCCTCCATCTGACCTTAGGCATTTTATTTGCCTCTTATTTGCAGGCCTGTTTCTTTTTCAACCATAGCTTTAAAAGCTTTGAAATGCCCAAACACTTCACTTTTCTTTTTCATAAAATACACTCAAACTTTTCTGCTGTAGTCATCAATAAAAGTGACAAAATAATGACAGCCTCCAATAGATGCAGCTTTAGTAGTCCACACATCAGAGTGGATTAATTCCAATGGCTTCTTACTCTCTTGAACATGTCTAGGAAATGGTTTCCTTGCCTGTTCTCCAAATTGACAGGCTTCACATACCTTATGCATTTCTGCAACCTTGAATTTAGGAAATCCTGTAACAATATTTTCGGCCTGCATTGATTTAAGTCACGGTACATTAACATGACCAATGTGTTTATGCCATATATCAATATCTGCAACTACACTGGTCCCATGTGCCATTAGGAAAAAAGGGAGCTCATTTTGGGGCCTTTTAGAAGAGAGAGAAAATAGGCTCTCAACCAATCAGGAGTGGGCCAACGTAACGTTGAAAATTCAACAAAAGAAGATGAAAATAAGAAAAAGTAATAGTACTATATGTTCGTAGAAGCATGTCACATTAATGAGGTGATCTAATTTGAATCTTTTAAAAATTTATTTTCTGTATAGAATTTGGTGATTCTGACACCGCAGACGCATTCGGAACGGCCCGAAACCCCAGAAACGGCACTGGAAACACTGGAATCGGACATCCGGAGGCCCGGAAACGGCCAAAAAAGGCCGAAAAGTGGGATTTGCAGCAAAACGCGATCTGGCACCTTTGGAAAGAAAAGTGTTGCTCTTATATGAACATTGAATGTAAAGCATGTGAAAGAATATATTTATTCCTTTTCACACTGACATTTCTCACGCAAGTATCCATATTTTCTTGCTTTTATAGAGAGAGAAAAGAGAAAATAGTGAATTTCTTACAGGGCCCCAAAATGAGCTCCCTTTTTTCCTAATGAAACATTGCTGCACTCAATTCAGGCATGTCCGCATCCAACGTAAACATCCTACCCTTCTTCTTTCCTTTGGCTATCAAGCGACCGTTATTTTTCATATCCTCAAGAAAGCATTCATGAGGATTAAATCTGACGTGCAAGCCCTGCTCAACCATTTGACCAACAGAAACCAGGTTCTTGGTGATATTCGGGACATGAAATACATCAGACAGGTATTTCTTTTTCCCATCTTGCATAGACAAAGGAATTTTACCAATCTGCACAATAGGATGTGTAGTATCATCACCAGTCTCCACAAATCTTGGCCTTTCCATTTTCCTTGCATCCTGCATCCATTCTGCATGACCTGTCATGTGGTTTGACACACTTGAGTCCACATACCACACATCATTGCTTTCTTTTGCACTTGTCACAGAATTGGTCATGTGCTGCACCATAAACAAATGCTCATTTCTGTCATCACCTTGTCTACTAGAAGATGCATAATTCCCTTGCTGCAATTTTTCATTCATGATGTCATTCTGCTTTTTATAGCAGTCTTTAGCCATATGACCCATTTTATCGCAGTAGTAGCATTCAACATTGCTGTTTGCATTGTGGCCTCTATGCCATCCACCACAACCTCTTTGGCTCCCCCTGCCTCTAGAGTTACCACGTCCTCCTCCATAGGACTGGTTTTCTTGAGTTTGCTGCATATTTTGATTTCTACCATGGACTCCAGATCGGCTTGCTCTACCTCTGCCTCTACCTCTTCCAACATTTGAGTAGAAGATAGTTTCTTTTGAAGTTCCTCCTGAAGAAGATGCACCACCATTTCTCTGCTCTTCAGAAATTAGAAGCGCAAACAACTCCTCAAAATTAGGAAATTTTTCGCGGACGGCAATGGATGTCCGAAACTGTGCATAATCCTTTCCTAGACCATTCAAGATCACAAAAACTAAATCATCATCTTCCACTGGTGACCCAATGGAAGCAAGTGCATCTGCAATTTTCTTCACCTTCATGTGGTAGTCATTGATGCTCATATTTTCTCTCTGCACATTGTGCAACTCCTACTTGAGCTGCGTTTTCCTGGCTTGCGTATTTGTGCTGTACATTTTTGCCAAAGTATCCCATGCCTCCTTTGGCGTACTTGCATCCTGAATATGCACAATCATAGAATCTGAAATACTAATAGAGAGTTAGCACATAACTTTTCTGGCTCTCTCATGCATCCTTTAAATGCTTGCATTTCCTGCTGATTGGGAACATTAGGAAGAACTGGTTCTTCTTCATTTCCTGTAATGAACTCCCAATAGCCTTTTCCCATAAGGAAATTCGTCATTCTAAACTTCCGTGCTTGGAAGTTGTTCTTGTCAAGATTTTCAGTGACAATCTGTGAAAGAGAATCGGACGCCATTAGAGAACACTGCAAAATATTCTATCACTGCAAAAAACACAGCTTCTGCCTCACAAGGGCAAATCTACAAAACTGATGAAAGTGGTATTTGACCACACAGTCACTTCCTGTTGACGATTTTGCATCAACAGGTAATATGGATGATTCTGTAACTCCCAATATCTCTGCACACAGGCATACGATGCAATTTCTGTGGCAACTTTTCAAGGCCGAAAATATGGATGTGTATGTGGCACCCTTGATTGAGGAGCTGTAGACCCAATGGAGGGGCATATGTTTCTTTGATATTTCTAGAGCCCCGAGGCAAAGCCGTAGACATGTGCATTAGGGGAATTTTGATGTGGACCATGCACGACTATCCAGGATGTGGGGAGCACGCAAGTACGTGCTTTTGCATGCCTATTGATACCTTTAGGATTCTATTGTGGTGTGATCTATGCATGTCTAATGACCTATGTGTCCATGCATATATGTACGACTTAAAACACGAGGGTACCATGCTTGTCCTATTTGTGGCCCTAGTTTGAATGCGGGACACTCCAAACATATGAGGAAGATTGTTTATGAAGGTCATGCTCAGTATCTTCCTCTTGATCATCTTGCATGTGAAGGTCAACTTGATCCACCACCAGTCCGTAGGAAGGCAAGTGACTGGATGCGAGATTGGAGAGCTAATAGTGAGGAGCCTCCTCCTAGTGTGGATCGGATGTCTATCTTTCACGAGCTCCCATATTGGGGCGAGTTGCAAATCAATCACCTCTTGGATCCCATGCATATCTTCAAGAATGTGGGGGATTCTATTTGGGCACACTTGGTTGGTGACAAAGACACAAGGGGAGTGTGAGAAGACTTGCACGAGATGGGTAGGATGCCTCACTTGTGGCCCCAAGAGCATGTGCATAGAACTCAAGCATGATTCTACAACTCTGGAGGGTGGTTCAGGAACCCAAGAATGTCCTCCATGAATTGTTCTCCCAAAGGCACCATGGATCCTTTCTAAGGTAGAGGAGGCAAGGGTCAAGGCGGATATTGCATCTTTTCAAAACAACCATGGGACACATGCATTGCCTGATGGGAGCATTTACAAGGGACAATAAGCTTAGTGGCCTCAAGTCCTGTGTAGTCTCCATGGTGACTCATGTGTCATGGGGATCTTGAAGGAATGCTGCTCGAGCCTCCACTTCAAGCTACTCCTTGAGAGAGCAACTGAGCTGTCTGCATATGTCACTCAAGCGAACGACTCCTAGATTGTTGCAATGTGTTTCCATGAGGGAAAGAGGGAAGGGGGAGAAGGGAGAAGAGAGAGGAGAAGGGAGGGATAAGGATAATGGAAGAGGAGAGTGAATGGGGATGGGGTGGCAAACACAAAGGCACTACAAGGGAAACAAGAGAACACCCAAAGACACTCTTGAAGAGAAGAGGGAGCTTGTATTCCAAACTTGCGCATACAATAATGAATACCAAATTCAACCATTTGGCCTTTTATACAAGTCACCTTTTGAAGGGAGGGCCAACCCTTTTAATTTTTGCACTCTGCCTTTCTTTACATTCACGAGTCTCTCAGGCCCGTAGGGTGCCAAGGCATCTTCACTACCGTTTCCTTCCCTCCTCTATTGTTACCACTCTTCATGTGTTGAAAATAGCACTTGTGTTAACCAGATAAGAGCACTTGGGCAATCCCAGAATTAGGAGGTGCTCGTGCCAAGACGTTTGGGACAAGCCTAGCATTAGGAGGTGCTCCCAACCAGGTCCCAAATAGCACTTGTGTTAACCTCGCCCAAAGCCATCTGAGGCTCAAAACCCATCTGTGAGGCTCAAAACCTGGAGTGGTGAGGCTGATCTTGAGCCATTTGTGGCTCAATCCTATAACTATACTCCCTCCATGGCTATGACTGTTCAAGTAAATCATGAAGCTTAATCACCTCTAATCACTCATTACCATATATTCTACGACTATACTCTGTGGATGTTAACATGCCCCCCTTCCTGTTGCTCAGCCGCCCTGGAGGAGGTGGGTGGAAAGGACCGTTTGGAGGAATGCGTAGCAGTCCAATTGGCGGGGACTGCTAAGCCGGGTGAGGTACGAGTGAAACTTCCAAAAATGGGTGGCATGCATATCCTTATATGTGCAGATGTGATGGCCATGGAGATTGCCAACTCGGAGGTAGAGGTGGAGGTCCTGAAACTAAGTGGGGCCGATGTCAGGGTTGAAGACAATTTGGTTGTTGAGATTGTGGTGCTTGTTGTCAATCGGCCGATTGTGGGCAGGGAGATCCTGGAGGAGTAAGAGAATTAGGCGGTTGAAGTGGACTGCTTCTACGACCACGGGATTGGGGACGGAGCCATAGGTGTCATTGAAGGACTAGAGGCTGAAGAAAAATCCCTCCTGAGTCATTTTCTTCGAAAAATTGTACTTCGAAAAATTGCACAAGATGTTGGGGTCCTTCTGTTAGAGTGCTAGTGAGGCTAGAGGAGGTTGGAGGCCAACATTGGCATCATCGGTGAGGGGGATTGGAGCATCGAGGGAGAGGTGGTAGCCTCCCCATGTGCACTTCAGATGTGTTCGTTGCTAGTCGTTGAAGGACTAGGTAATAAACTGTGTAAGGGGGCGGACGTTGATTATTTCATATAGGTGAAGGCAGGAGCCTTCAAGCTGCTTCTTCCAATGGTCAGACCTCCATTATTTCATACAGGTGGAGGCAGGAGCCTTTGAGCTGCTTCTTCTAGTGGTGCATGAGTGCACTGTCAGGAAGTTCTTGGAATGGTTGCAGGTCAGGTCTCCACTAAACATCTTCTGGCGGGGAGAAGGGTGGAGCTGGAGGAACATCATATTCTTCCATAGGCATTGGGTCCTCGTCAACAATCCCTGTGGGCACTTTCTCGAGGGGTGTATGTACAAAATGTGTCGACTTGAGTAGCTTATTGAGGACTTCATTCGAGTGGTCGACCAGGGTTTTGGAGGAAATGGATTGGGAGGTCTTGTGCTATGCACTACTGGTGTTGGAGGCATTGGAGGAGTATTCACGGAGATTTGTGTGAGGAAGGGGGAGTGGGACGGGTTGGGGGGGCTTGCTGTGTGGGTTGGGTGGGATCAATTGGAGGTGGTTGTGGGAGCTCGGCAGGTGGGGTGGAAGAGTTAAAGACGGCTATGGCTCCTTGTCCCTCATCCTTGATGACTTCTTAGGGGTATGCTACATGGATTGTATCAAAATTTCAGACCAAAGACTCAAGTGAGTCTTGGAGAGCTTGTAGCACCCGGTTGTATAGTATAATTATGCTGAGGGGATGGTAGGTGGTGGAGCGGTATGCCACAAGATGCCCTTGCATTTGAACCATAGAGGCTTGGCCATAGGTCTGCATTCAATTGATATTAACTTGAAGGCTTTCAAGAGTGGAGACCCATAGGTTGAGTTCCTTAGGCTTGGCTAGCTGCATCATGTCATCATCCTAAGGATAATTCGTGGACTCGGAGATGACCCGACACCATGCCGTAGGTCAGAGGGATGGAGAAGAGAGAGACTAGCAGATTAAAGGTTGAGCGAAAAGTAGAACATGGCGAGAATGGGGCGGCAATGGTCGGGATTATGGTAGAGGATGGCTTGGAGGGCATTAGGAGGAAGGGGAGTAGTGAGAGCAAAGCGAAAGATAAGATTCTATGCACAGAGGGCATCAAAGTGCATCTAGAGGGTTTGGGGGACAATGCATGGGGCGAGGGTGTGCGTGGCTAGCTGTGCAGAGACCTCTTGGTACATTTGAAACTCTTGTTTCTCATGGGCTTCCAGCTCGGAATCCTTTCAGCAGCTAGAGGTATGCAGGCACTCGTTATCTTTCTACATTGAAATGGTTAGATCCCATTCCTATGCCAAGACATCCTAGAGGGTCTGGATTTGTCAGTCGTATCCCTCCTGGATTCTTGCTTGCTGTGCCTTGGCTTGTGCCCATTGTTCATATGCAATTCGGAGGCGGGGCTTTGTCTTGTCCACCTAGTCCATGAGTGTTTGGACCAAGGATTCACTGGTAGCAACGAGCTCAACTTTGAGCTTGGTAACCGAGAGCTCTAGCTCCTCTACCTTGTTGCAGTACTCCTCTGGTCAATCTAGGGTAGCTTACTCTGTGGCTTGGGCGGCGACCATTAATGTGTGGCTATTGCGTATGGAGAGTTGTGCCTAGAGGAGAGTCAAGGAGAGCTGAGAGGCCTTTTCTTTCCATCTCTGTAGAATCAAGCGTGCCAAGACCTGGGTGTAGAGGGGGTTTCCTAAATAGCTTGGGGTCTTGGGTGGAGGCCAATGGTGACCGTCTCGCCTCCCGAGAGACCATCAAATGGGATGGGCTGCTATTGTATAGCCTTGCCCTTTGTGTGGGGATTGGAGTGGTCTATGCGGTGTTGTCTATGTAAGAACCCTTGCACTTGGCAATCCTCATATTGGGAAATCATCTAATTGTGGTATGGTTGAGCGGGGCGGCTGATTGGAGTGGTGTCGTGTTTGTACTCTCTTTCGGGTGACCTCTGTCTCCTATTGGTTGGCTAGTATTGGTCCGGCTTTGTCGGCCAACTGATAGCCGATTGGTGGTTGCTACTGTAGCATGCGATACAGAATGGTCATGTACAACATGGAGTTGCCGATGATGTCACCATGTGTCTTGAGGTCTTCCCACATTTGATTACAAATACAATATGCCCAATTAGTGACCTGGGGGGATGCCAGTCTTGCCAAGATGTTGGGCATGATCGATTGGTGGTGATCCATGTGTTTGACTTGGGTTAAGCACTGTAGAGCGCGTGCTCACTTTTCCTTGCTCTTCTTTGGATCGTATCAGCAGATTTCATTGAGGGCCTCGAGCATCTTCTTCTTTTGAGAGTATTTGTCGACAATGACTAGTAGGCCGAAGGTGGCCTGCACCACGTCCACGTTGAGGTGGTAGAGATGGGGAGTGGCTGTCGCATCGCGCAGGATGTCGACGTTTGTATTGGAGTTGTAGGCTTGGAGAAACTCTCCTAGTAGCCTCATATCCAAGTGACAGGGAAGGCAGTCTGCCATGGGTCCTAGACCTGTCACACCACGAGCGATTCTTGAATGGCCAGCTCCTTGAACGCTTGATATGTGTGTAGTTGTGGCCCTCATACATGTAGCGGGAGTGGATGACACACCTGTTGAGCTATTGGAGCCATGCCTCTCCCAGCGGTGAGTGTCTTTGCGGAATGGGGGGTGGAGACCAAGCTCCGTCTTGAACTTGAAAAACTTGTTTTCAAGATCCATGGGGATAAAGGATGGCAACTGAGTAACAAGTGAGTCAGTAGAAGAGGGGGAGGCTGAGGACATGAACTGGGGGCTGAAATTCTGTCTGGAAGAGGGAAGGGGGATGGGGGATTCCTGGCAAAATTTGATTATTTTTGCTATGGCGATGACCCAGGGGGATAGGGGGCCTTTTAATAGATTTCACTCTCCTATGTCCAAGGGGATGGTCTAAGGCAATGGGGCATGGGTTTAGAATATATGGCGACGGTCGATGGGGTGTTGTTACGGCGACGATTAGTGGGATGGGAGCTATAGCATCGGTCGACGAAACAAAAACTAGGGCAATGAGCTGTGGGGTTGAGTGGAAAGCAACGACTGGCAAGTTAGCAGTATGGAAACAACCGGTGGGATAGTAGTATGGCAATGGCCATCATGATAGCAGTGGCAATGCCTAGTGGGATAGCAGTATGGCAACGGCCAGCGAGATAGCAATGTGGAAATAGCCAATGGGATAGTAGTTAGCAAACTTTGAGAGATGAGAAAAGGGAAGAAAAGGAAGAACAAAAAAGGTGTGGGGGAAGAAGCGGCTAGTACTACAAGGCCAATTTTGGAGATAATTGCAATGCGCTTTATTTTTTAAACTGTCCATCCTAGACACTTATTCTGACTCCCTTGATTGGTTCTTTGAATTACCCAAACCACATCTGCCACATTTCACTCAACCAAGGCTTTTCCCATGTTGGCGAGCCAAAAGTAGTTGGTGTTGAGATATCAAGCTCTACCCCCGATATATCTCCTGGATGACTATCATTTATGTCACCGCCTATGTTAGTTGTACTCGTGGTGTAGTTAGACTACCACGTATGTTTTAGGTTTGGGTTCACATATGAACCACGTATTCTAGGGTTTGACATATAGGGTATTTCCCTCTTCTATTGTATGGTTGTTGTGTGCAAAAGTGAAGAAAGGCTTCACCCTCCAACCTTGTGTCCTCTCTCTTTTGTGTGTTGTGAAGAAAGCTGAACTTGAGTCTCCTATCTCTCTCCCTTATTCTTTACATGGTATCAGAGCCTTGTTCGTGGTAAGGAGCTCAAGAAAGCAAGCCAAGTTTGTGGTGTCCTAGTAAGAGGACCAGTGTTACTTTCCTATTTCGAGTTTGGGAGCAAATCTCTGCAAGTAGCACAGCCAGAAGTGCAGGAGTGCACTGTTTTAGATTGAGAGGCCCTTCGCGGTGTGGCGAGAGCGCAGTATATGCTGCGGGAAAGGCGAAGCCCTTGGTGACTTTATTTTTTTGATTTGAGGCCGTTTCGGGGCCCGTTTTGAAGGCGGAAGTTCTTCGCAGGCACTCAGAAAAATGCCCTGTTTTTCGCTGTGCGACCACTATGCGCGGCTAGTCGGTGGAAAGGTGCCACAGAAATTGCATCGTATGCCTGTGTGCAGAGATATTGGGAGTTGCAGATTCATGCCTGTTGCCTGTTGATGCAAAATCGTCACTAGGAAGTGACTGTGTGGTGAAATACCACTTTGGTCAGTGTTGCAGATCTGCCCCTGTGAGGCTTTTTGCAGAAGTTTTGCTATTTGCCCTTGTGAGGCATTTGCTGTGTTTACAGGTTGCTGTTGCAATTCGTGATTTGTAAAATGTCTGAGAATCTGTCTACCATTGTCAGTGAGAAGCTTGACAAGAACAACTTCCAAACATGGAAGTTCAGGATGACAAACTTCCTTATGGGAAAGGGAGTTTGGGAGTACATCAGTGGTGAAACTGCAGAACCAGTTTTGGGTGCTGCTCCCACTCCTGCTGAATTGAAGGCCTTTAAAGAATGGCATGAAAAAGCCAGAAAATGCCTGTATTGGCTGTCTATTAGCATTTCAGATTCTATGATTGTGCATATACAGGATCTAGAGACGCCTAAGGAGGCATGGGATACATTGGTGAAGCTGTATAGCACAAATACCAAAGCACGAAAGATGCAGCTAAAGCAGGAGTTGCACAATGTGCAAAGGAAAAATCTGAATATAAATGAGTATTCCTTGAAGGTGAAAGGCCTTGCAGATTCTCTTGCCTCCATTGGAGCACCTGTTGATGATGAGGACTTAGTGTCTGTGACCTTGAATGGTCTTGGGAAAGATTATGCACAGTTTCGGACATCCATTGGAGTCCGTGAAACATTTCCTGATTTTCAGGAACTTATTGCTCTCTTGCTGAGTGAAGAGCAAAGGAATGGTGGTTCAGCCACCTCAACTTCTCAAGAGACTGCTTTCTACTCGAATACAGGTAGAGGCAGAGGTAGAGGAAGAGGCCGTTTTGGTGGCCGTGCAGGAAATCAGAACCAACAGCAACAACAGGAAAACCAGTCCTATGGAGGAGGACGTGGTAGTTCTAGAGGCAGGGGGAGCCAAAGAGGCCGTGGTTCATGGCAAAGGAACCAGCAAGTAAATAGCAGCACAGAATGCTATTATTGTGGAAAGCCTGGACACAAGGAGAATACATGCTATAAAAAGCAGAATGACATCAAAAGTGGGAAGTTGCAGCAAAGCAACTATGCATCATCAAGTGGGCATGGTGACGACAGAAATGAGCAACTTTTTGTGATGCAGCATATGGTTAACTCCATGTCAGGAGATGCTGTAGCTTGCAATGATGTTTGGTATGTTGATTCAGGTGCCTCTAACCACATGACCAGTCATGGTGAGTGGTTTCATGATGTTAGAAATTTGCATAAGCCAGGTTATGTTGAAACAGGTGATGATACTGCGCACCCAATTACGCAGGTTGGTAAAGTGCCATTGGCTATGCAGGATGGCAAAACGAAGTACTTGGCAGATGTACTTCATGTTCCAAAAATCACTAAGAACCTGGTTTCAGTTGGCCAGATGGTTGAGCAAGGTCTGCAGGTTAGATTTAATCCTGATGGATGCTTTGTTGAGGACTTGAAAAATAAGTGCCGCTTGGTTGCAAAAGGCAACAAAAATGGCAGAATGTTCACCTTGGATGTTGATATGCCTGAGGTGAAAGCTGCTATGTTTGCACATGGGAGAGGTGTCATTGCAGATATTGAGATATGGCACAAGCGCATTGGGCACGTGAATATACAAAGGCTGAAATCTATGCAAACGAAAAACATTGTTGCACGTTTGCCTAAATTCAGAGTTGAGGGAATGCAAAAGGTATGTGAAGCATGCCAAATGGGTAAGCAGGCCAGACATGCATTTCCCAAAAATGCTAAGGTGAGTAGAAGACCTTTGGAAGTGATCCATTCAGATGTTTGGACAACCAAAGCTGCTTCTATTGGTGGATGCCATTATTATGTGACGTTTATTGATGACTACACGAGGAAGGTGTGGATTTATTTTATGAAGCACAAAAGTGAAGTGTTCAGCCATTTCAAGGCTTTTAAGGCCATGGTTGAAAAAGAGAAAGGTGTGCATATTAAAGTCTAAGATCTGATGGAGGGGGAGAGTACTTTTCAGAAGAATTTTGTGAATATCTGAAAGAACAGGGAATTCAAAGGAAGTACTCATGCAGGTCTACCTCTCAGCAGAATGGGGTTGCAGAAAGGAAGAACAGGCATATTGCAGAAGTAGGACGGGTGATCCTAAATGAGAAAAACATGCCTGATTATTTTTGGGCTGAAGCAGTAGCAACTGCTGTTTATATTATGAACAGAACCCCCACTGCAGCTGTCCATGGCATGACGCCTGAAGAAATGTATACAGGCCAAAAACCAGATATTTCTCACTTGAAGGTATTTGGTTGCATAGCTTATGTTCATGTTCCTGATGAGAAGAGAACAAAGCTGGATCCAAAGGCAGAAAAATGCATCTTTATTGGATATGCTCTGCAGCAGAAAGGGTATCGCTGTTATAACCCTTCCACCCGCAAAATGCAAGTGAGCAGAGATGTTGTTTTTGATGAAATGAGCAGCTGGTATGCACCAACTGTTATGGTAGGAGATGCAGATGCAGGAAATGGGAATGCTGCAATAAATCCAGAGCAGCA
Source organism: Dipteris shenzhenensis (assembly GCF_047967505.1). Classification (NCBI taxonomy): domain Eukaryota; kingdom Viridiplantae; phylum Streptophyta; class Polypodiopsida; order Gleicheniales; family Dipteridaceae; genus Dipteris; species Dipteris shenzhenensis. The sequence continues at coordinate 39,935,703 of NC_141609.1, read as the reverse complement.
ATCTCAAGCCTTGAGTGGACCCAGAGAGTCCTCTACTAGTGGATCTAATGCATGGACAGGGAGATTGAGATCTAGTGAATCGTCACATGGCAGCCCTGATAGTGTTGTGCAGGTATCACATAAGGGAAAAGAAAAAGTAGACCATGCTCCAGTGTTTGATGTGTCTGCTGGTAGCTCTCATGTTGATGGAGAGTCAAGCAGCTCTGAAATGAGCCTTGATGAGGAACTTGGGATTCCTTCTGTTGTTACACCTGGTGCAAGGAAAAGCAGGCATGATTTAAAGACTCCTGCAACTGATCCAGTTGTACGGAGGTCCACTCGTATTAAGTATCCAGTTGACAGGCTGAGATATGATGGGTATACAGCACATCACTATGCTTATATGGTCAAGGTTCTAGAGGAGCCAGAGCCCACATGTTTTGAGGATGCAGCAGGGCATAAAAATTGGGAAGCAGCTATGGATGAAGAGATGGCTGCCTTGGATGCAAACCACACTTGGGATTTGATGCCTTTGCCTCATGATAAGAAGGCTATTGGCTGCAAGTGGGTTTACAAAGTAAAGGACAATGCTGATGGGTCTGTTAGCAGGTACAAGGCAAGATTGGTTGCCAAAGGTTTTGCGCAGATATATGGAATTGACTATGAGGAAACTTTCAGCCCAGTTGCAAGGATGGCAACCGTGAGAGCAGTAATTGCTATGGCTGCTGCAAAGGGATGGTCTTTACATCAGATGGATGTGAAAAATGCCTTCTTGCATGGTGATTTGCAGGAAGAGGTTTATATGATGCAGCCAGAAGGTTATGAGGATAATTCACACCCCGATTTTGTATGCAGGTTGCGCAAAGCCTTGTATGGCTTAAAACAGGCGCCGAGGGCATGGTCAGACAAGATAGGGCAATATCTTGTCACTATTGGATTTCAGATTTCCAATTCAGATTTTTCACTTTATGTGAAAAGGACAAACAGAGGGATTGTGCTTGTAGTCATCTATGTTGATGACTTGATTATTACAGGTGATAGTGATGCAGACATTAATGAAGTGAAGCTGCTGTTGAAGCAGAAATTTGAGATGAAGGATTTGGGAGAGCTGCGTTACTTCTTGGGCATTGAGGTTATTAGATCCCCGAGTGGGATATGGCTGTTGCAAAGGCAATACGGTTTGGACATGCTGTCCAAATATGGGATGACAGGCTGTAAGCCTATCTCTGTTCCATTGGAGCAGAATGTGAAGCTCAATGCAGAGACAAGTGAGCTTCTTGAAGATATTACTATGTACAGGCGCATAGTAGGTAGCTTAATTTACATGACTATAACCAGACCAGATTTGAGCTATGCTGTGGGGCTGGTGAGTCAGTTTATGCAGGCACCGAGGAAGCCACATTTGGATGCGGCTAGGCGCATCTGCGGTATGTGAAGTCCACATTGCATTATGGACTGTTTTATGAAGCTGGGTGTGCATTACAGGTACATGGATACACAGATGCTGACTGGGCTGGTAGTGTCTCAGACAGGAGATCTACTAGTGGTTTTATGTTTTCCCTTGGGAGTGGTGCCATCAGTTGGAGCAGCAAGAAGCAGCCAACAGTTGCCTTGTCGAGCACAGAGGCTGAGTACAAGGGTGCAGCAATGGCTGCATGTGAGGTAGCTTGGTTACGGAAGCTACTTGCAGATATGGGACAGTCAATTCATGCAGCAGTTGTCATTCATTGTGACAACATTAGCAGCATCATGCTTGCTAATAACCCAGTTTATCATGCTAGAACGAAGCACATTGAGGTGCATTATCACTTTGTGAGAGAGAAGGTTCTAGCTGGTGAGATTGATCTTGTCTATGTCAGCACTGAGGAGCAGGTGGCTGATATTTTTACGAAGGCATTGGGTACCGAGAAGCTTTGCAGATTTAGGAGCTTGCTTGGTGTACGTGAGATGGATTTGAGCTTGAGGGGGAGTGTTGAGATATCAAGCTCTACCCCCGATATATCTCCTAGATGACTATCATTTATGTCACCGCCTATGTTAGTTGTACTCGTGGTGTAGTTAGACTACCACGTATGTTTTAGGTTTGGGTTCACATATGAACCACGTATTCTAGGGTTTGACATATAGGGTATTTCCCTCTTCTATTGTATGGTTGTTGTGTATGGTTGTTGTGTGCAAAAGTGAAGAAAGGCTTCACCCTCCAACCTTGTGTCCTCTCTCTTTTGTGTGTTGTGAAGAAAGCTGAGCTTGAGTCTCCTATCTCTCTCCCTTATTCTTTACAGTTGGTGGCCTTGCAATGTGGTGTTTATTCCAGTCTATTCCTCTCACATTTATCCTTTGAGGACATCTTATACTTTGCCGAGGTTGGTTGCCATAATCATATTCAGGCCTATGGCAAGTACCATTCTCAAGTCCACTTACGTTTGTTGGTCTTATCTGCTGGTTCACAATCTCCCTATCACATTCTAAGTGTGCTCTCTCATGGTATATTGGGATTTCGGCTATCACATACCTACCAACATGTACCACCTCTAAAGGCCTGCGTGTCTTGCTACTCTCTACTGCAAGGTGTTAATAGATGGGCCATGGCCTATGTGTCATCCATCATCATGGGCATGTGGCTTTGCACTTTGGATGATAGCATTGCACAAATCACTTACAATAATTCCATAAAGGGAGATCTTGATTTTGAAACCTTATGTGGCTAGACAACTATGGTGTTTTTTTAAATAGATTTACAACCAATAGTGGGGCTATGCTAGGGCTTGGGATTACCTTTACACATGTGAACTACAATCAGAATTGTGCAATTACTTTATCAACACTAGTTTTCTAAAAGGACATAAAAATTTCCTAGGACACTTTTATGTCCTCAACTTAGACACTTCCTAGAATTATTCAAAAGCATTGATAAGGTATTTTGGGGTTTTGATTATTTTCCATAATTATAGCTTATATGCTAAAAAAACTTGGAATTATTATGGATTGGAACTTGCACCTATTACTTTGATTCTACCTAAAGTTTTAAGGTCAACCTAACACTGACATTTCAAGCTGTTTTCTCAGGTTTTAGAAGCATCACCATACTTCTTACTTAGAATGAGTTTTCTTAGAGTCTGTAAGTAGTAGAGTGTAAGGATAACTATGTTTATATTTCCTTGGAGCTAGATAATGATATTCATTATGATCTTTGGCGTTAAATGTAATTTTAGTGAGTGTTGATGGCGAGGCAAAATTTAATCTCTTACAAATTCTATGGTGTCATGTCTAATAAGTTCCAAGCTCAACCATACTTTGTATATGTCTTCAATAGGATATGATGTAGTAGAGTCAGTTTTTAGGTGACCTAATGTCATGTAGAACACCAAATTCAAATCGTATATTGATTGTTCCTTATGCTATAATTCACGCTAAATTCAAGATACAAGATTTAAAGGATCTCATAAGAACCTTCATATGTTTAAATTATACTCATAGAGTGCCTGTAATCATGAATGAGTGATACCAATTTAAAAAAGTTATGTACAGAACACTTATATACGTGATAATTCAAAACTATAAAAGTGAGATTTAATGTGGAACCTATTTTGGTAGTTGATATTAGGAGCACTCAATCTCTTTTAGTTTTAGCCTTTATTGTGATGTGATGACTTTCACTTATGGTATAAATTGTTATAGTTAAGATATGATGCTTTGTCGCTATTATGTGTAGTATATAAAGATGCTTATTTATGAGATGCAACTTATAATACAACCCAGGCTAACCACTCTTGTTAATTGATGAATTAATCTTGCTAAAATGGTTTTTAAACAAAGTTTTGTCACTCATAGGTGTTTGATATACTTATAAAAACTTTGTAAAAAATGCTAGCTCCTTGAAATCAATTTTATTTTCAAGCATGCTAGATAAAGTTTCAAATATTAGTAATGTCTGGGTGAAAGAGTGTGTTACCATATATTTGTGAGCATTTTGTAATCACATGTAATAGTATTTTGTTGTCCTTATATTTTTAGATAATAGTCGTATGAGTCTACCTTAAGGTCAAGAGAGGAAGTCACCCAAAAACACATCTACAACAAGTTGTGATTTTTTTTCCAAAACCTCAAAAGGACACTTTAATGTCATGTTACGCTACCAAACTAGTGTTAACAGAGCATCAAATAGATCATGTTGCCATTGCATCTCATACCACTCCTTCAAAAGTTCCCTAATGGTGAATCCTTAATGCACACCAACTTAACTACATCTCCATGTAATGCAATTCTTTGTTTAGAACATTTCTCTTTCAAATATCTACTCTACCCCCTCCCTTGTTTCACTAAGATGTTGTCTCTCACACAAACCTTATGCCCCGCATGATGGGTTTTTGCTATCTATACTTGGTGTCAATGCACGCTTAGCTTCTAATAGAATATGGATGATCACTCCCTTCCTTCCATTGCAACATCTCCATTAAATACCTAGCCCATAGCCAACCACATAATTAAAATTGCTACCTACTCTTCAAAATACAATTAAAAATTGCCTCACCTATTGTAAATAAAACTTATTAAATCTATAGATTTTTGATAATATAACATGAGAAATGGACTCTTTGGATCATTCTGATCATTTTGGTTGCAAACATGTTTGAAGTCATATGGACGGATTTCAGGGAAAAACAAAATTTGGTTATAAACCAATCTTTGGCTTTCACCCGAAATCATAGATTGGTTAATACATTCACTTCAACTGCTTTGGATCAAACCAAATCTTTTTTTTTAATGACCCAATCTGTGATTTTCACTGAGGTCATAGATTGGCTCATGAGAAAAAAAATTGCCATCATTTTCTTCGTGCACTAGCTTAAAGTGCACCTAAATTTTCTTGTCATGAGCCAATCTATGGATTTCATCCGATTAAAACCGTAGATTGGATCATGAAAAAACATTGATGCAGTTTGAGCCTTGAAATCAATTGAAGCAAATGTAGACAAATTCTTTTGGTCAGGAGCCGATTTGGGGTTTTCGCCAGCCGCCATTTAAAGTCCCAAACTGACTCGCAACCAAAACAAAAATGCCATAGCTTGTTCCATATGACTCCAAATATGGTCATGTTTGTAGTCAAAATGATTGAAAGGATATGAACCAATCCATTTCTCATGTTAGATTCTCAAAAATCTATAGGTTTAATATGAAGATTTATAATGTAAATATTCTTAAATCTATAGATTTTTTACAATCTAACATGAGAAATGGACTCATTCATATCATTACAATCATTTTGGACTACAAACATGACTATATTTGGAGTCATATGGACCAAGATATGGGGAAAAAACAATTTGGTCACGAGCTAGTTTGGGGCTTTCGCCCAGGGAAAACCCCAAATTGGCTCATGGAAAGTTAAGTATTTTAGATAGAACATTTTAAATGTGTAAACTTTTGACAATTTAACTTGATGAATGGACTCAATCCCATTTCAACTATCAACATGACCATATTTGGATCTTATGGACCAAGTTATGAGAAAAAGAAATTTGGTCACAAGCCAGTTTAGGGCTTTCACCAGGCAAGAACCCCAAATTGGCTCATGGAAAGTTAATTATTTTAAATAAAACTTTTTAAATTTGTAAATTTTGGACAATTTAGGATGAGAAATGGACTCAATCATATCATATGGTTTGGAGTCATATGGACCAAGTTATGGGGAAACATTTTTTTGGTCATAGTTAGTGTCTATGGCTTTTGCCCGGTGAAAGCCATAGATTGGCTCATGACTAAAAATATTGGTCTACATTTGCTTCAACTACTTTTTCTTAACTACATCAATTGTTTTTTCATGAGCCAATCTATGGTTTTCACCTTGGGAAATCCATAAATTGGCTCCTGACAAGAAACATTTAGTGCACTTTAAGCCAATGCACTTGAAGCAAATGATGGCAGTTTTTTTTCTCATGAGCCAATCTAGGGCCTTTGGCCGGCAAAAATTGTAGATTGGCTCTGTTAGATATCAATGCTCCACTCTCTTGTAACTACGTGGGAACCAGCTAACTCTACTTGTAAGCCCCCCATATGAGGAGAAGGCATTTGAGTAGCTCGGTTATCTGGTAGGTCCTGGTTTGGACACCAGATGGGGGCCATGTGTGGCCTGATGGCTGGACGGCGGCTTCAGATAGAGTTGGCACACCGCCAACTAGGCTACATGCAAGTGCGGGAAGGCATCCCTTGACTGACCGCACTGAGGGTAGACAAAGCATTTCCTGGGGCAGCCCCCACTCTCGGGTTGCGGGGCCCTGTGCTCCTGTGAAAGAAGCTTCGATGGCATGCTGGAAACAGTAGAAGACAGAGGCTGGATGCTAAGGAATCAGGGTTGCTATAGCCAGTGATGAAATGGGCTTCACGGGCTTGCTCTTATATAGCCACCAGTCATAGTCGGTTAGGATCAATTGGGTGGCTGACCTAGTTCACCCAAAACGGTCAACTGGTGGTCGGTCCCGATAGGCCACCGACCATACGATAGAACCGGTGCGCAAAACAAAGCAATTAACCTATGGTCACCGTTCGGCCCAGAGCCAATCCGGGATCATCTGAGGCTCCAAACGTTGGGAGGCAGTGCCATCTATTGTATCAGTTCTACAGTAATGAAATTTTTGATTCTCCATACTATCTTGTTTTCTCTCTTGTGTACGAGATCCTGTTATCTGTTGAGCACAGACATCTTACAGGCTCATCAAAAAAATAATTGATATAGTTTGAGTCAAAGAAGTTGAAGCAAATGTAGACAAATATATTTAGTCATGAGGCAAACTATGGCTTTCGCTGGCCGAAAGCCATAGACTGGCTCATGACCAAAAGAAAATTTTCCCATAACTTGTTCTATATGACTCCAAATATGGGTTATGTTTATAGTCCAAATGATCAGAATGATATGAATGAGTCCATTTATTATGTTAGATTGTCAAAAATATACATATTTAAAAAGTTTTATTTAAAATGCTTAACATTGACTTTAAGTGCACCAAATTTTTCATTGTACTTTGACTTAAAGTGCACCAAATTCTATAGGTCATAAGGGAATACACTTAAAGCAAATGAGGAATTTTTTTCTCATGAGCCAATCTATGGCTTTCACCCAACAAAAACCATAGATTAGCTCATGAAAAGAAAAATTGATGCAGCTTGAGCCAATAAATTCGAAGTATATGTAGGCAAATGTTTTTAGTTATGAGCCAATCTATAGCTTTAGTTCGGCAAAAGCCATAGATTAGCTCATAATTGAAATAAATTTGCCTGATAACTTGGTCCATATGGTCCAAATATGTTCATATTTATAGTCAAAATGATCGAAATGATATGAATAAACCCATTCCAGGATGTTTTTATCGAAGGTATAGTAATATAGTATTATAATATATTAGCAAGATTTTTCATATATTATTTTTTAAAGTTTCAAACCATTGGCGAATTTCAAATCTTATTATAATTTTTCTGTAAAATTTTGGCAAAATATTCGAGAGCATTTAAAAACCTTTCATTGGTCCCAAATGTGTTAGAAACTAATAATATCAAAAGCTACCTATCTTTTCTATTTCACAATCAAAAAAGACATGAAATAGCTAACATTTAAAACTAATAATAGCAAAATCTACCTCTTTTTTCTATTTCACAATCTACTAAGACATGAAATAGCTAGCATTTGTAAAGTATGCAAAGTATAAAAATTTTCAAGGGTAATGAATATCCTTCAAATACATTGTAAAGAAAGTTCTCAAAGTCATGTTCAAATAGTCCAACAATCTAATTATATCCTTTCCTTTTAAAACTTGACTTCCACAGTGCTTACCTCTCTTTTCTATTTCACAATCTAAAAAGACATGAAATAGCCAACATTTAAAACTAATAATACCAAATTCTACCTCTTTTTCCTATTTCACAATCCAAAAAGATATGAATAGCTAGCATTTATAAAGCCTACAAAGCATAGAAGTTTTCAAGGGTAATGAATATCCTTCAAATACGTTGTAAAGAAAGTTCTCAAATTCAAGTTCAAATAGTCCAAAAAGCTAATTATAGCCTTTCCTTTTATAACTTGACTTACACAATGCTAATGCTCTATCATATGGAAAGCTACAAACATCATACGAACAAGAGTACAATCTCTCGTCTAGCTTACTGCAAAGCTTATTCTTCAAGTAACCTAGAGTACTGAAACACCTTTCATCCTCAACTGAGCCAAGAATAAATGTTTGACATAAATTTGCAAGCTTGAAGTACTTAGAAATGCTATCTTATAGGAATGTGCTACAGGAGAGATCACTCCAAAGACAAATCATAGAACCTTGCATTTGAACATTTTCCATTGAACTGCTTAGCTAGTGCATGACTTCTCCAAAAAGGGGAGACTGTGAATAAAACTTCATCTTTTTGAAGGCCTTTCTACGATCCTGAGAAATGTCTTGTGCCATTCCCCAATCAATGATTCCAACTCGACATGAACCATTTTGAGTAATTAAATCAAGCAAGATGTTGTCAGGATGCAAGTATGTATGGAACCGTTGGGCCTTATGCACACGTGCTACTCCAGCTAGAAGAGCATGGATTAAATGGTGCACGTTGCAACAAAAGAAGTTGATTCTCTGAACCCCATCTCCAAATCCTTTGATTGCATCCTCTAGCTTGCCTCGTGCTTGTGCTTTCTTCTCAACTTCTCCCTTCAAGCGTGTATCAACATAACACCTAAAGGACCCTTCATTAAAATGGCAATTGGAGAAAATTTTGAGATAAGCCACCACCATTGAAATATGGTTTGATGTTCTAGAGAGGCTCCTCTCGGGTAGAAATAATAACTTGGACAAGGACATGCTGTGCTATCTGCATGGCCCCTTCTGTTCATGCTTCTCGTCCTATGAGCACCAGCCATATCCATGTACTACTTGCCAGCATACCACATGTGTTGTAAGAAACTAGGAGATCCTATGAGACGTACTTGATAGATAGTTCCATATTTTCCTGATCCAATCCTTCCACTTAGGAAGATCTCTTGATCTATTATGTATGTCACAAAAGTAGTATTTCTTATGTGACTAGCTCACTGTTGTAGCTTTTGTATTTCACCTCCATGCACCTTTCCTTTCAAGACCACTACACCCACTTCCCCACCTTGCTCAACTTGCTCCTTTGCTATGCCAAAATTCAAGGCTGACTTCTTCTACCAACTCTCAATTCTAAAGTTCTTTTTATTAGATCGTAGGACCTTAATTTTATGTACATCCCATAATGCATCCCATGTTTCCATCTGCGATATACTGACATCATTGGAAAATCCTAGTCTTGTAGCACATGTTTGCTTAAACTGTGCAGAACATAACTAGTTTGGGATTCAACCCAAAGAAATGCATCGAAATCCCAGTTCATAATGCTAGCAAACTCATGGTTCTAAGCACATTGTTATAGCATCCCCTTCATGTCATGTATAACCTTAGTCTTAAAATTACTCAACCTATCAGTGCTCTCTATTGTGGTCTCCATCTGTCTCTCATGCAAGAAATTTATTTTCTCTAGCATTTTCTCTCGAAGTGCTTGGTTGGCTTACTTGCATTGTTTCAATGTTAATGAAGGCTTATGCTTAGAGCCGACAAAACTTTCCATCTTCACCGACTTGTTAGCTGCAGATGCGGTTGGTACACCGCCCATGAATAATAGCTGGATGATAGCTATCCTTATGTACTCTAGTTCGTGGCTCAATTAGTATGCCACCTTAGTTAGCTAAGTTTGGTTTGAGACCCACATATAGGGTTCTTCTATTTCTTTGTACTAGAGTTCTTTTGGCTTACACAACTAAGAAGAGGAAAACTATTTTCAGCCTCCACCTTTGTGTGTATTCCCCCATTGTGTATGTGAGAAAGCCGCAACTGAGACTCCTTTCTTCTCTCCCACTATCTTCACATGGTATCAGAGCCTGGTTCATGGTAAGGAGCTCAAGAAAGCAAATCAACTTCACGGTGTCCTAGTAAGAGGTCCAGTGTTGCTTTCCTTTTTCGAGTTTGGCAGCAAATCTCTACAGGTAGCACAATCGAAAAGTGCAAGAGTGCATTGTCTCAGATTGAGACACCCTTCGTGGTGTGGCAAGAGGGCATTTCGAGGCCATTTCGGGGCCCATTTTGGAGGTGGAAGCTCTCTGCAAGCACTGAGAAAAAGGCCCTGTTTTTGTTGTGCGACCACTGCTCTGCAGGTTGGTGAACAGTGCTATAGAAATTGAATCATATGGCTATGCACAGAGATATTGGGAGTTATAGAATCATCCTTACTGCATGTTCATGCAAAATCGTCACTAGGAAGTGACTGTGTGGTCAAATACCACTTTCGTCAGTTTTGCAGATTTGCCCTTGTGAGGCAGAAGCTGTGTTTTTTTACAGTGATAGAATGTTTTGGAGTGTTCTGTAATGGCATCTGATTCTCTTTCACAGATTGTCACTGAAAAGCTTGACAAGAACAACTTCCAAGCATGGAAGTTTAGAATGACAAATTTCCTTATGGGAAAAGGCTATTGGGAGTTCATTACAGGAAATGAAGAAGAACCAGTTCTTCCTGATGTTCCCAATCAACAGGAAATGCAGGCATTTAAAGGATGGCATGAGAGAGCCAGAAAAGTTATGTACTAGCTGTCTATCAGTATTTCAGATTCTATGATTGTGCATATTCAGGATGCAAGTATGCCAAAGGAGGCATGGGATACTTCAATGGCAAAAATGTACAGCACAAATACACAAGCAGGAAAATGCAGCTCATTGCACAATATGCAGAGAGAAAATATGAGCATCAATGACTACCACATGAAGGTAAAGAAAATTGCAGATGCACTTGCTTCCATTGGGTCGCCAGCTGGGGGGGTCCACTCATCATATGTAATCCTATCACGTGAGTTCAACAGAAGGATATTTATTGTTTCTAAAATTTACAGAAATAAATATACATAAGGGACTATTTAAATTATTTTTGGAAAAAATTTACAGATTTGTATAGAAAAGGGGTACATTTTATTAAATGAAAAATTTACAGATAAGGGATTTTAGAAATAGGCCTTGAACGCACGTGATATAGAGGGTTTATACATAGTGACCCCCCCGAGGTCACCAGTGGAAGATGATGATTTAGTTTCTGTGACCTTGGAAAGGATTATGCACAGTTCCGGACATCCATTGCCGTCCATGAAAAATTTCCTGATTTTGAGGAGTTGTTTGCTCTTCTAATTTCTGAAGAGCAGAGAAATAGTGGTGCATCTTCTTCAAGAGGAACTTCAAAAGAAATTGTCTTCTACTTAAATGCTGGAAGAGGTAGAGGGAGAGGTAGAGGTAGAGGTAGAGGAGGCCAATCTGGAGGCCATGGTAGAAATCAGAATATGCAGCAAACTCAAGAAAACGAGTCCTATGGAGGAGGACATGGTAACTCTAGAGGTAGGGGGAGCCAAAGAGGTCGTGGTGGATGGCAGAGAGGCCAAAATGCAAACAGCAATGTTGAATGCCACTACTGTGGTAAAATAGGTCATATGGCTAAAGACTGCTATAAAAAGTAGAATGACATCATGAATGGAAAATTGCACCAAGGGAATTATGCATCTTGTAGTAGACAGGTTGATGACAGAAATGAGCATCTGTTTATGGTGCAACACATGACCAATTCTGTGATAAGTGCAGAAGAAAGCAATGATGTGTGGTATGTTGACTTAGGTGCATCAAACCACATGACAGGTCATGCAAAATGGATGCAGGATGCAAGGAAAATGGAAACACCAAGATTTGTGGAGATTGGTGATGATACTGCACATCCTATTGTGCAGATTGGTAAAATTACTTTGTCTATGCAGGATGGGAAAAAGAAATACCTATCTGATGTATTTAATGTCCCGAATATCACCAAGAACCTGGTTTCTATTGGTCAAATGGTTGAGCAAGGCTTGCAGGTCAGATTTAATCCTCATGGATGCTTTGTTGAGGATATGAAAAATAACGGTCGCTTGATAGTAAAAGGAAAGAAGAAGGGTAGGATGTTTATGTTGGATGTGGACATGCCTGAATTGAGTGCAGCAATGTTTGCACATGGGACCGGTGTAGTTGCAGATATTGATATTTGGCATAAACACATTGGTCATGTTAATGTACAGTGACTTAAATCAATGCAGGCCCAAAATATTGTTGCAGGATTGCCTAAATTCAAGGTTGCAGAAATGCATAAGGTATGTGAAGCCTGTCAATTTGGAAAACATGCAAGGAAACCATTTCCTAGACATGTTCAAGAGAGTAAGAAGCCATTGGAATTAATCCACTCTGATGTGTGGACTACTAAAGCTGCATCTATTGGAGGCTATCATTATTTTGTCACTTTTGTTGATGACTACAGCAGAAAAGTTTAGTGTATTTTATGAAAAACAAAAGTGAAGTGTTTGGGCATTTCAAAGCTTTTAAAGCTATGGTTGAAGAAGAAACAGGCCTATAAATAAAATGCCTAAGGTCAGATGGAGGGGGAGAGTACCTCTCAAATGAGTTTGCAAGGTTCCTACAGGAGCATGGCATAAAGCAGCAATATTCATGCAGTCATACCCCACAGCAAAATGGACTTGCAGAAAGGAAAAACAGGCATATTGGAGAGGTATCTCGGGCCATGCTAAATGAAAACGACCTACCAGATTATTATTGGGCTGAAGCAGTTGCTACAGCAGTTTACATAATGAACAGGACTCCCACTGTAGCAATACATGGCATGACACCAGAGGAGATGTATACTGGTAGGAAACCAAATATTTCTCATTAGAAAATTTTTGGTTGCATTGCCTATGTTGAGGTCCAAGTTGGATCGAAAAGCTGAGAAGTGCATCTTTATTGGTTATTCTCTGTAGCAGAAAGGGTGTAGATGCTATAACCCTTCTACTCGTAAGTTTACACTGAGCAGAGATGTTGCTTTTGATGAGATGAGCAGCTGGTATAAAACAATAAATGTGATTGATGATGTAGATGCACAAAATGGTAATGCTGCACAGAATTCACAGCAACAATCACAAAATATTAGTGGACCTGCAGTGTCCTCTAGCAGTGGTTCACATACTTCACCATGGACAGGCAGATTGAGATAAAGAGAATCTCCTCAAAGCAATGCAGATAGTGGTATGCAGGTATCACGAAAAGGAAAAGAGAAGGTAGATCATCCCATGTTTGATGTGAATGCAGGTCACTCTTATGTGGATGGTGAATCCAGTGGCTCAAAACAGAGCATTGATGATGAGTTGGGTATTCCTTCTGTTGTTACACCTGGAGTAAGGAAGACCAGGGATGTTTTGAGAGCACCTGGAAGTGAGCCTATTTTGCACAGGTCTATTAGAGCTAGGTATCCTGTGGATAGGCTGAAATATGATGGATTTACGGCCATTCACTATGCCTATATGGTCAAAGTGATACAAGAACCAGAACCCAGTTCTTTTGAGCAAGCCATGGGAAAAGAAAAATGGGAGAAAGCCATGGATGAAGAAATGGATGCCTTGGAAGCAAATGCTACATGGGAATTGGTGCCTTTGCCTAAAGACAAGAATGCAATTGGCTGTAAGTGGGTTTACAAGGTGAAGCACAATGCAGATGGTTCTGTGAACAGATACAAGGCAAGATTAGTTGTCAAGGGATATGCACAGACATATGGCATTGATTATGAAGAAACATTCAGTCCGATTGCAAGGATGGCAATTGTAAGAGCAGTCATTGCTATGGCTGCATCAAAGGGATGGTCTTGTAAGAAAATAGTACGCAGCGGAAGATAACAACAAAACGCAAGTACACGATGGAAAGCTGGAGAGAATACAAAAATTCTGATATACCAAACTGCTGATACAACTGATGGTTGGCTGTCCACCCGTGCGCTCTACAGACAGAGCTTCGATGGTGATCTAGACAGATGCTGGACGGAGGACTATGAGCGTGAAGAACTGGTGATCTGATGATAGGGGGTGGCCACTTATATAGTGTAAGTGGTTGACGGTCGGCCCTGTAATAGGCAGTCGGCCTAATAGACAGTCGGCCTGGAAGACCACCGACCCTTCAGAAAACATGCCGTCGGGCAGATGAAGGATCGCGCATAGGTCATACCGTCGGGCCTGGGGCTACCGGGCCTGGGGTTGAGTACCGTCATACCCTGCCGCTGGGGGCTTTGCCCCCAGACCCCCACCGGGGGCCTGCGCCCCCCGGACCCCCTGCTATCGGGGGGGCTATCGCCCCCCCGAACCCCCCCTTTGTGCAGACGGGTATCTACTCTTGGCTCCTAAGCCGTCTCATAACCATCTGGTCTACTCTAAGACCCCTTCCAGTGTCTAAACTGGGGATCCCTCCCAATATCTGATACCCATCATGGCTTCTCCTCATATGGGGGCCTTACAACATTGGGTACACAGAATATTGGTGGGTTACATGAGAGGTGGACATTTGAGCTAACTCTAACACCCCCCCTCAATGTTCACCCGAAGATGAACTACGTGTTCGGACCAATGCCGAGTCGATGTAGATGCCGCAACAATAAATCACTCCCAAGAGCCTTCGTGAAGATGTCTGCGCAATTGTCCTCTGTGGGACAATACTCCAGCTCTATGACTCCATCCTCGATGAGCTCTCGTACGTAGTGATACTGGATCTCTATGTGCTTTGTACGAGCATGGAACACAGGATTCTTTGCAATGGCCATGCAACTCTGATTGTCGCATTTTAGAACCATCGCATCTTCGATTGGAACTCCTATGTCTTGCAAGATCCTCCTTAGCCAAACTGCTTCACAAGCAGTAATGCATGCTGCCTTGTACTCAGCTTCCGTCGAAGATAGTGCCACTGTTGGTTGCTTCTTGCTAATCCAAGAGAACACTCCTGAACCAAGTGAGAAACAATATCCAGAAACTGACTTTCTAGAATCACAATCTCCCGCCCAATCTGAGTCACAGTAACCCGCCAAGGTCTTCCCTGCTCTGTAGGTAATGCCATACTCTAGTGTACCTTTCATGTACTTTAGCACACGCATCCCTGCTTTCCAATGGTTCTCTCGAGGTTGATTTGAGAACCTACTAAGTACACCAACTGCAAAGCTGATATCAGGTCTAGTGTTGCACAGAAAAATGAGACTCCCCACAAGTTTCCTATACTCCTTGATGTCGACAAGTGGTGATGCATCCTCCACTGAGAGCTTACCATTCACCTCCATGGGAGAGACCACGTCCTTACACTTGGTCATACCGAATGCCTTCAAGATCTCGCGAGCATATCTCTGCTGAGAGATGAAAATCCTGCCAGGTTTTTGCCAAACCTCAATGCCGAGGCAAAAGTGCATGAGCCCCAAATCTGTCATCTCAAACTCGGAACTCAACGACTCCCTCAACTGTTGCAGCATCTTCTCATGATCTCCTGTGATGATCAAGTCATCCACGTAAAGGACTATTACCACATACTTGCCATCCTGCTTACAAACATACAGGTTAGCATCAGAAGCACTTTTTGAGAAACCAATAGATATGAGAAAGCTATCAATCCGTTGGTACCATGCCCTTGGGGCCTGTTTCAGCCCGTACAATGCCTTCTTTAGTTTGCAAACCTTGTTCTCTGAATTGGGCATCTCAAATCCTGGTGGCTGGAACACATATACCTCCTCCTTGAGATGTCCATTCAAGAACGCAGATTTCACGTCCATTTGAAACACCGGCCACTGCTTATGAGCAGCCAAGGCAAGTACCACCCGAATAGTTGTCATCCTTGCTGTAGGAGCAAAGGAATCCTCAAAATCAAAGCCTTCAACTTGAGAGTATCCTTGTGCAACAAGCCTAGCCTTGTACTTTTCCAAAGATCCATCAGATTTGTACTTGGCCTTCCATACCCATTTGGTACCAATGATCTTCCTTTTTTCTGGACGATCAACCAAGTCCCAAGTCTGATTCTTCATGATGCTGTCATACTCCTCTTGCATGGCAACTTTCCAATTTGGATCCGCCATTGCCTCATCCAAATTCGTAGGCTCTTGAACTTTCATAATCTCAGCCATCAAGGCCATATTGACTATGTGTTCAGAAGCCCTTTTCTGCTCCTCTATCCTCTTTGATCGTCGAAGTCCATCTGCAGATGACTCCGCCAAGT
Organism: Dipteris shenzhenensis; assembly: GCF_047967505.1. NCBI lineage: Eukaryota > Viridiplantae > Streptophyta > Polypodiopsida > Gleicheniales > Dipteridaceae > Dipteris > Dipteris shenzhenensis. The sequence continues at coordinate 39,919,597 of NC_141609.1, read as the reverse complement.
CTGGAACCGGATTCTTCTCATCAAAGAGCTGCCTTGCCCACTTTGGAAGTGGCTTACCTTGTGGAGCCAAGGCATGTTGTGGTGTTGGTGGAGTCTGTTCCTCGAAGTACTCCTCCTCATTCTGCAACTCTGCTTTAGATACGGGCACAAGGTGAGTTACTTTTACGGTTGATGATAAAGTGGAAGGGCATACCTCCTCCTCCACTGTATGTGGCTGTTCCCAAAACACCACATCACGACTGACCACGATCTTCTTTGCCTCTGGATCATATAGCCGGTACGCCTTTGACTCCTGGCTATAGCCCATGAAGATACACTTTCTGCTCTTTGGATCTAATTTCTTTCTGGTGCTATCTGGAACATGAACAAAACACTCACATCCAAATGTTCTGAAATGAGAAGCGGAAGGCTTTTTACCTGAGTAAGCCTCCAAAGGTGTTTTGCCCGTCAAGGCCTTTGTGAAGCTTCGATTGAGGATGTAGACTGCTGTATTGACTGCCTCAGCCCAAAAAGACTTAGGCAATCCTTTACCTAGTGCCATGCATCGTGCCATCTCCATGGTAGTACGATTGCGACGCTCTACAACACCATTTTGTTGCGGAGTATGTGCAGTCGTGAGTTGGCGCTTAATGCCATTCTCGTGCAAGTATGTGTCGAACTCTTTTGACAGGAACTCTCCTCCTCGATCCGTGCGAAGCTTCTTTACCTTCAGCCCGCTTTCGTTTTCCACCATCTTTTGCCACTGTTTGAATTTTCCAAGAGCTTTAGCCTTATCTCGTAAAAAATACACCCACATGTATCTACTGTAGTCGTCGACGATAAGCATATAGTAGTTACATCCCCCCAAAGCTTGAGTCGGAACTTTCCCACTGAGATCAGCATGAACCAATTCTAGAGGAGCCTTTGCCCGATAGCCGCTCTCATGTGGAAAAGCCTTCCTTTGTTGCTTGCCCATCATACAAGCTTCACAAGGTTCCTGCACCTTTGAGAGTGCAGGCAAGTGTGCAACCATCCCTGTTTTCTGCATTTCCAAAAGAATAGGATAACTAAGATGACCAAATCTTTCATGCCATACCTTACTGATGCCCACTCCTGAAGAGACTGTTAGTGCCGTCAGCTCGTAGAGATTGTTCTTCCTTACTGCCTTGCCGACCACCTTGCCCGCTGCATTAAGGATTTCTGCTCCGGTCCTCTTGAAACGTACCTCCAAGTTGCGATCAGTTATCGCAGCAACCGAAAGCAAGTTCTTCTTTAGCTGAGGAACTAGTAATACATCAGAAAGCTCTTTAGTTTCACCCTCTTGAATGGAAAGAGAGATAGTACCTGTACCTTCCACAGGGCATTTTGCATTATTACCGACCGTCACGTTCATGGGCTCTTGTAGAGGCTTGAAAGAGCTATACCAGTCCTTCTTTCTGGTCATGTGACGGGACGCTCCACTATCAAGGAGCCACGAATCATTCGTTGTTGAAACTTCTGTTGAGGAGCATATTTCTTCAATTGCAACCCATAGCTCCAACTCAGTTTCAACTGTGTTGGCAGATTCCTTGCCTTTCGAAGAAGACTGTGTAGTGCCATTCTTTTCGTCCTGCTGCTTCTTTCTGCAATCCTTGATCATGTGACCGCTTTTGTTGCAGTAGTGGCACTTACCTGAAAACTTCTTCTTCTTACCATTCTTCTTCTCTCCACCCTTCCCTTTGGATGTGGTTGAGAATGCTGCATCACTTCCGCCATCGCGGGTCTTCATTCGCATCTCCTCCTCTAGAAGCATCGCGCTGAACTCTTCAAAAGTGAGGGGTGGATTTCTTACCTGCGTGTTGAGTGTCATGACCAACGCATCGTACTTTTGTGGAAGGATCCGAATGCACCTTCTGGCCAACTCTTCGCTGGTCTTTGTAATCCCAACCGCCGCCATCTGATCACGTAGATTCTTGATCCGTGTGATGAATGTCTCAGCTGATTCTCCATCAGAGCACCTCTCTGCAGCAAGCATATTCTCCAGATTTTGAATTCTGGTCTGATTCCGCGTTTCATACTGACCTTTCAGTATGTTCCAAGCCTCACTTGCCTTGTCTGTGTGCTGAATCAGAGTCAAAACAGAATCACTTGAACTGGTAACAAGAGCGCAGAGTGCATCTGCGTTCCTTCGTTTCCATGCGCGAAGAAGATCTGCATTCGGTGGCGTTATGGCATTGGGGTTGTTTGGATTCGGTGATCCAACCGGTTCTGGATCCAATCCCAGAACAGTATCCAGAAGCTCATATGAATCCAAGATCGCGCTGATCTTGAATTTCCACAAAGTATAATTCGTCCCATCGAGCTTGCCTTCATTGAAGGCAGGTGGACGAATTCGCAACGGGGTTGGTGCAGCCATCACTCCTAGTAGCCTTTGCTAACAAAGCTCGTTGAACTTGCAATAAAGTCGTTACTCAGATAGCCTAAGCTCTGATACCATGTAAGAAAATAGTACGCAGCGGAAGATAACAACAAAACGCAAGTACACGATGGAAAGCTGGAGAGAATACAAAAATTCTGATATACCAAACTGCTGATACAACTGATGGTTGGCTGTCCACCCGTGCGCTCTACAGACAGAGCTTCGATGGTGATCTAGACAGATGCTGGACGGAGGACTATGAGCGTGAAGAACTGGTGATCTGATGATAGGGGGTGGCCACTTATATAGTGTAAGTGGTTGACGGTCGGCCCTGTAATAGGCAGTCGGCCTAATAGACAGTCGGCCTGGAAGACCACCGACCCTTCAGAAAACATGCCGTCGGGCAGATGAAGGATCGCGCATAGGTCATACCGTCGGGCCTGGGGCTACCGGCAGCCCCTGGACCCTGCCGCTGGGGGCTTTGCCCCCAGACCCCCACCGGGGGCCTGCGCCCCCCGGACCCCCTGCTATCGGGGGGGCTATCGCCCCCCCGAACCCCCCCTTTGTGCAGACGGGTATCTACTCTTGGCTCCTAAGCTGTCTCATAACCATCTGGTCTACTCTAAGACCCCTTCCAGTGTCTAAACTGGGGATCCCTCCCAATATCTGATACCCATCATGGCTTCTCCTCATATGGGGGCCTTACAACATTGGGTACACAGAATATTGGTGGGTTACATGAGAGGTGGACATTTGAGCTAACTCTAACAGGTCTTTACATCAGATGGATGTACAGAATGCCTTCTTGCATTGTGATTTGCAAGAAGAGGTCTTTATGGAGCAGCCACCAAGTTATGTTCATGCTTTTCATCCTGAGTTTGTTTGCAGGTTGAAGAAAGCCTTGTATGGCTTGAAGCAAGCACCTAGAGCATGGTCTGACAAGATAGGACAGTATCTTGTCACTATTGGCTTTCATATTTCCAAGGCAGATTTCTCACTTTATGTGAGAAAAACAGAGAAAGGTATTATGCTGCTTGTCATTTATGTTGATGATTTGATCATCACAAGTGATAGTGATGAAGATATCCTTCATGTGAAAATGCTATTGAAGCAGAAGTTTGAGATGAAGGATTTGGGAGAGCTGCGTTATTTCTTGGGCATTGAGGTGATAAGATCACCAAATGGGATACGGCTCTTGTAGAGGCAGTATGGATTGGACCTGCTATCCAAATATGGGATGACAAGCTGTAAGCCTATTTCAGTTCCTTTGAAGCAGAATGTGAAGCTGAGCGCAGATGCAGGTGAGGTTCTGGAAGACCCTACTATGTACATATGCATAGAAAGAAGTTTGATTTATATGACTATTACCACGCCAGATTTGAGCTATGCTGTTGGATTGGTAAGTCAGTTTATGCAGGCTCCAAGGAAACCGCATTTGCATGCGGCTAGACGCATACTCAGGTATGTGAAGTCCACATTGCAGTATGGACTATTTTATGAGACTGGGGTTCAGATACAATTGCATGGATACACTGCTGATTGGGCTGGTAGTATTTTTGATAAACGATCTACCAATGGATATGTGTTCTCTTTAGGGAGTGCTGCAGTCACTTGGAGCAGCAAGAAACAGCCTACAGTTGCCTCTTGTCGAGCACAGAGGTTGAGTACAAGGGTGCAGCAATGGCTGCATGTGAGGTAGCTTGGTTGCACAAGCTACTTTATGATATGCATCAGTCTAGAAATGGGCCAGTTGTCATTTATTGTGACAACATGAGCAATATACACTTGGCAAATAACCCAATCTATCATGCTAGAACAAAGCACATTGAGGTGCATTATCACTATGTGCAGGAGAAGGTTTTACTAGGTCTTATTGATCTAGTTTATGTCAGCACAGAGGATCAGGTAGCTGACATATTCACAAAGGCATTGGGTGCAGAGAAGCTGCGCAAGTTCAGAGACCTACTTGGTGTGTAGGAATTGGGATTGAGCTCGAGGGGGAGTGTTGAGATATCGAGATCCACTTGTGATATGCCAGGGTGACCGTTGTGCATTTATGTCATCGACTTGTTAGCTGGAGATGCGGTTGGTACACCACCCATGACAGCTATCCTTATGTACTCTAGTTCGTGGCTCAGTTAGTATGCCACCTTAGTTAGCCGAGTTTGGTTTGAGACCCACATATAGGGTTCTTCTATTTCTTTGTACTAGAGTTCTTTTGGCTTACACAACTAAGAAGAGGAAAACTATTTTCAGCCTCCACCTTTGTGTGTATTCCCCCATTGTGTATGTGAGAAAGCCGCAAGTGAGACTCCTTTCTTCTCTCCCACTATCTTCACAACTTCATGCTTAAGTGCATGCTTATGAGCTTATGTGCATGCTTATGTGTATGTTCATGTACCACTTTGTGCTTAAGTGCATGCTTATGAGCTTATGTTCATGCTTATATGGGTGTTCTAACATTCAATGCGCTTATGTGCATAGGTATACTTTCTAATCAAAGTATATAAAGACATGACATTTGGAACTTGACATATGGACGTAAGATCAATTATGCACTTAGGTGTATGCTTATGAGCTTGTGTGTATGCTGATGTTTATGTACATAAGAACATAGGTGCATAGGAACATGTTAATATATGGAGCATATAACCATGTGCTCTTAAGAGCATAAGATAACATGTGTACACATAAACATAAGTATTATCGGGCACACAAACATAAGAGCATAAGAGAGCATATGTGCATGCCCAAACAAAGAAAATTATGAGCACATGAAAATGATAATATATGGAGCATATAACCATGTGCTCTTAAGAGCGTAAGATAGCATGTGTACACACAAACATAAGTGGTATCGAGCACAAAAACATTGTAATATATGGACCATATAACCATGTGCTCTTAAGAGCATAAGATTACATGTGTACACATAAACATAAGTAATATCAGGCGCACAAAAATAAAGAGGAGAGAGCATATGAGCACGCCGAAACAAAGAAAATTATGAGCACATGAAAATGATAATATATTGAGCATATAACCATGTTCTCTTAAGAGCATAAAGTGACACCATGATAATATGTGGAGCATATAACCATGTGCTCCTAAGAGCATAGGACACACCACTGTACACATAAACATAAGTAATATTGTGCACACAAACATTATAATATATGCATCATATAACCACGTGAACATAAGAGCATAAGAGAGCATATGAGCACACCGAAACAAAGAAAATTATGAGCACACAAAAAATGATAATATATGGAGCATATAATCATGTGCTCTTAAGAGCATACAACACACCATGATAATATATGGAGAATATAACCATGTGCTCTTAAGAGCATACGACACACCACTATACACATAAACATAAGTAATACTGAGCACACAAACATTATAATATATGTAGCATATAACTGCATGAACATAAGAGCATGAGAGAGCATATGAGCATGCCGAAACTCAAAAAATTATGAGCACACAAACATATGAAATATATGGACCATATAACCATGTGCTCTTAAGAGCACAAGATAACATGTGTACACATAATCATAAGTAATATCAGGCGCATAAACATAAGAGCATAAGAGAGCATATGAGCACGCCAAAACAAAAAAATTATGAGCACATGAACATATGAAATATATGGAGCATATAATCATGTACTCTTAAGAGCATAAGATAGCATGTGTACACACATAAACATAAGTGGTATCGAGCACAAAAACATTGTAATATATGGACCATATAACTACCTCAAGGGGTGCACTACTTAAAAACCCTCTGTATCACGTGCATTCAAGGGGTATTTTAAAAGCCCCTCAACTAAAATTTTTCCCACAATAAAAACACCCCTCTTTACTTATGAAGTAAGTGATTTTTTTCTAAAGTTGAATCTAAAAACCCCTCTTGTTATTGTAAATTTGTTAAAATTTTCCAAAAAGTTAAATTAAAATACCCCTCCTTTTGAATGCATGTGCTATACTAAATTTTTTTGAGGTGAACCCCCCGAGATAACCGCGTGAACCTAAGAGCATAAGAGAGCATGTGAGCATGCCGAAGCATATGATATTATGACCATAAGAACATGATAATATATGGAGCATATAACCATATGCTCTTAAGAGCATAAGATAACATGTGTACACACAAACATAAGTAATATCGGGCACACAAACATCAGAGCATAAAAGAGTATATGAGCACGCCAAAACAAAGAAAATTATGAGCACACAAAAATGATAATATATGGAGCATATAACCATGTGCTCTTAAGAGCATAAGATAGCATGTGTACACACATAACCATAAGTGGTATCGAGCACAAAAACATTGTAATATATGGACCATATAACCATGTGCTCTTAATGTAAAGAATAAGGGAGAGAGATAGGAGACTCAAGTTCAGCTTTTTTCACAACACACAAAAGAGAGAGGACACAAGGTTGGAGGGTGAAGCCTTTCTTCACTTTTGCACACAACAACAATACAATAGAAGAGGGAAATACCCTATATGTCAAAACCTAGAATACGTGGTTCATATGTGAACCCAAACCAAAAACATACGTGGTAGTCTAACTACACCACGAGTACAACTAACATAGGCGGTGACATAAATGATAGTCATCCAGGAGATATATCGGGGGTAGAGCTTGATATCTCAACACTCCCCCTCAAGCTCAAATCCATCTCACGTACACCAAGCAAGCTCCTAAATCTGCGAAGCTTCTCGGTACCCAATGCCTTCATAAAAATATCAGCCACCTGCTCCTCAGTGCTGACATAGACAAGATCAATCTCACCAGCTAGAACCTTCTCTCTCACAAAGTGATAATGCACCTCAATGTGCTTCGTTCTAGCATGATAAACTGGGTTATTAGCAAGCATGATGCTGCTAATGTTGTCACAATGAATGACAACTGCTGCATGAATTGACTGTCCCATATCTGCAAGTAGCTTCCGTAACCAAGCTACCTCACATGCAGCCATTGCTGCACCCCTGTACTCAGCCTCTGTGCTCGACAAGGCAACTGTTGGCTGCTTCTTGCTGCTCCAACTGATGGCACCACTCCCAAGGGAAAACATAAAACCACTAGTAGATCTCCTGTCTGAGACACTACCAGCCCAATCAGCATCTGTGTATCCATGTACCTGTAATGCACACCCAGCTTCATAAAACAGTCCATAATGCAATGTGGACTTCACATACCGCAGTATGCGCCTAGCCGCATCCAAATGTGGCTTCCTCGGTGCCTACATAAACTGACTCACCAGCCCCACAGCATAGCTCAAATCTGGTCTGGTTATAGTCATGTAAATCAAACTACCTACTATGCGCCTGTACATAGTAATATCTTCAAGAAGCTCACCTGTCTCTGCATTGAGCTTCACATTCTGCTCCAATGGAACAGAAATAGGCTTACAGCCTGTCATCCCATATTTGGACAGCATGTCCAAACCGTATTGCCTTTGCAACAGCCATATCCCACTCGGGGATCTAATAACCTCAATGCCCAAGAAGTAACGCAGCTCTCCCAAATCCTTCATCTCAAATTTCTGCTTCAACAGCAGCTTCACTTCATTAATGTCTGCATCACTATCACCTGTAATAATCAAGTCATCAACATAGATGACTATAAGCACAATCCCTCTGTTTGTCCTTTTCACATAAAGTGAAAAATCTGAATTGGAAATCTGAAATCCAATAGTGACAAGATATTGCCCTATCTTGTCTGACCATGCCCTCGGCGCCTGTTTTAAGCCATACAAGGCTTTGCGCAACCTGCATACAAAATCGGGGTGTGCATTATCCTCGTAACCTTCTGGCTGCATCATATAAACCTCTTCCTGCAAATCACCATGCAAGAAGGCATTTTTCACATCCATCTGATGCAAAGACCATCCCTTTGCAGCAGCCATAGCAATTACTGCTCTCACGGTTGCCATCCTTGCAACTGGGCTGAAAGTTTCCTCATAGTCAATTCCATATGTCTGCGCAAAACCTTTGGCAACCAATCTTGCCTTGTACCTGCTAACAGACCCATCAGCATTGTGCTTTACTTTGTAAACCCACTTGTAGCCAATAGCCTTCTTATCATGAGGCAAAGGCATCAAATCCCAAGTGTGGTTTGCATCCAAGGCAGCCATCTCTTCATCCATAGCTGCTTCCCAATTTTTATGCCCTGCTGCATCCTCAAAACATGTGGGCTCTGGCTCCTCTAGAACCTTGACCATATAAGCATAGTGATGTGCTGTATACCCATCATATCTCAGCCTGTCAACTGGATACTTAATACGAGTGGACCTCCGTACAACTGGATCAGTTGCAGGAGTCTTTAAATCATGCCTGCTTTTCCTTGCACCAGGTGTAACAACAGAAGGAATCCCAAGTTCCTCATCAAGGCTCATTTCAGAGCCACTTGACTCTCCATCAACATGAGAGCTACCAGCAGACACATCAAACACTGGAGCATGGTCCACTTTTTCTTTTCCCTTATGTGATACCTGCACAACACTATCAGGACTGCCATGTGACGATTCACTAGATCTCAATCTCCCTGTCCATGCATTAGATCCACTAGTAGAGGACTCTCTGGGTCCACTCAAGGCTTGAGATTGCTGCTCTGGATTTATTGCAGCATTCCCATTTCCTGCATCTGCATCTCCTACCATAACAGTTGGTGCATACCAGCTGCTCATTTCATCAAAAACAACATCTCTGCTCACTTGCATTTTGCGGGTGGAAGGGTTATAACAGCGATACCCTTTCTGGTGCAGAGCATATCCAATAAAGATGCATTTTTCTGCCTTTGGATCCAGCTTTGTTCTCTTCTCATCAGGAACATGAACATAAGCTATGCAACCAAATACCTTCAAGTGAGAAATATCTGGTTTTTGGCCTGTATACATTTCTTCAGGCGTCATGCCATGGACAGCTGCAGTGGGGGTTCTGTTCATAATATAAACAGCAGTTGCTACTGCTTCAGCCCAAAAATAATCAGGCATGTTTTTCTCATTTAGGATCGCCCGTCCTACTTCTGCAATATGCCTGTTCTTCCTTTCTGCAACCCCATTCTGCTGAGGGGTAGACTTGCATGAGTACTTCCTTTGAATTCCCTGTTCTTTCAGATATTCACAAAATTCTTCTGAAAAGTACTCTCCCCCTCCATCAGATCTTAGCACTTTAATATGCACACCTTTCTCTTTTTCAACCATGGCCTTAAAAGCCTTGAAATAGCTGAACACTTCACTTTTGTGCTTCATAAAATAAATCCACACCTTCCTAGTGTAGTCATCAATAAACGTCACATAATAATGGCATCCACCAATAGAAGCAGCTTTGGTTGTCCAAACATCTGAATGGATCACTTCCAAAGGTCTTCTGCTCACCTTAGCATTTTTGGGAAATGCATGTCTGGCCTACTTACCCATTTGGCATGCTTCACATACCTTTTGCATTCCCTCAACTCTGAATTTAGGCAAACCTGCAACAATGTTTTTCGTTTGCATAGATTTCAGCCTTTGTATATTCACGTGCCCAATGCGCTTGTGCCATATCTCAATATCTGCAATGACACCTCTCCCATGCGCAAACATAGCAGCTTTCACCTCAGGCATATCAACATCCAAGGTGAACATTCTTCCATTTTTGTTGCCTTTCGCAACCAAGCGGCACTTATTTTTCAAGTCCTCAACAAAGCATCCATCAGGATTAAATCTAACCTGCAGACCTTGCTCAACCATCTGGCCAACTGAAACCAGGTTCTTAGTGATTTTTGGAACATGAAGTACATCTGCCAAGTACTTCGTTTTGCCATCCTGCATAGCCAATGGCACTTTACCAACCTGCGTAATCGGGTGCGCAGTATCATCACCTGTTTCAACATAACCTGGCTTATCCAAATTTCTAACATCATGAAACCACTCACCATGACTGGTCATGTGGTTAGAGGCACCTGAATCAACATACCAAACATCATTGCAAGCTGCAGCATCTCCTGACATGGAGTTAACCATATGCTGCATCACAAAAAGGTGCTCATTTCTATCATCACCATGCCCACTTGATGATGCATAGTTGCTTTGCTGCAACTTCCCACTTTTGATGTCATTCTGCTTTTTATAGCATGTATTCTCCTTGTGTCCAGGCTTTCCACAATAATAGCATTCTGTGCTGCTATTTACTTGCTGGTTCCTTTGCCATGAACCACGGCCTCTTTGGCTCCCCCTGCCTCTAGAACTACCACGTCCTCCTCCATAGGACTGGTTTTCCTGTTGTTGATGTTGGTTCTGATTTCCTGCACGGCCACCAAAACGGCCTCTTCCTCTACCCCTGCCTCTACCTGTATTCGAGTAGAAAGCAGTCTCTTGAGAAGTTGAGGTGGCTGAACCACCATTCCTTTGCTCTTCACTCAGCAAGAGAGCAATAAGTTCCTGAAAATCAGGAAATGTTTCACAGACTCCAATGGATGTCCGAAACTGTGCATAATCTTTCCCAAGACCATTCAAGGTCACGGACACTAAGTCCTCATCATCAACAGGTGCTCCAATGGAGGCAAGAGAATCTGCAAGGCCTTTCACCTTCAAGGAATACTCATTTATATTCAGATTTTTCCTTTGCACATTGTGCAACTCCTGCTTTAGCTGCATCTTTCGTGCTTTGGTATTTGTGCTATACAGCTTCACCAATGTATCCCATGCCTCCTTAGGCGTCTCTAGATCCTGTATATGCACAATCATAGAATCTGAAATGCTAACAGACAGCCAATACAGGCATTTTCTGGCTTTTTCATGCCATTCTTTAAAGGCCTTCAATTCAGCAGGAGTGGGAGCAGCACCCAAAACTGGTTCTGCAGTTTCACCACTGATGTACTCCCAAACTCCCTTTCCCATAAGGAAGTTTGTCATCCTGAACTTCCATGCTTGGAAGTTGTTCTTGTCAAGCTTCTCACTGACAATGGTAGACAGATTCTCAGACATTTTACAAATCACGAATTGCAACAGCAACCTGTAAACACAACAAATGCCTCACAAGGGCAAATAGCAAAACTTCTGCAAAAAGCCTCACAGGGGCAGATCTGCAACACGGACGAAAGTGGTATTTCACCACACAGTCACTTCCTAGTGACGATTTTGCATCAACAGGCGACAGGCATGAATCTGCAACTCCCAATATCTCTGCACACAAGCATACGATGCAATTTCTGTGGCACCTTTTCACCGACTAGCCGCGCAGTGGTCGCACAGCGAAAAACAGGGCCTTTTTCTGAGTACCTGCGAAGAACTTCCGCCTTTAAAACGGGCCCCGAAACGGCCTCAAATCAAAAAAATATAGTCACCAAGGGCATGTTATCAAGATCATGAGCGTACAAGCATATGACATGATACAGTACACTCAGTCCCATTCAGGTGTTGCTACAACTTCTACCCATTGACTTCTTGTTCAAGTATTGTTGCATGGTCTTCTTGTTATGCCTCGGCTTTCCAAAAGGCACCAAGGAAGGATGGGCCATTGTTGCCTCATTGAGTGTGGAGCACATAGACCGGTGCCTACATTTCTCAATGAAAAGTTTAGCCCTTTGAGTTTCCAAAACCATCATCAATTGCTTGGAGTGCGGTGGAGGGGTGTAGGGTGTGTTCATCCATTCTTGCTTTTAGCACCTGCATATCTATCGCGGCCCGCCGAGATACCATGGCTATGGCTTGAGATAGCAAGAACTCATTTCCTTCTACAGCATCCAAAGACAAAAAGTCTAATCAGCCCACAAACCTGTAATGCCCAAGCTGAGAACATGTTGATGCTTCTGGTTTTTACCTGCTATGTTTTGCAGTATAGACATATAACCCCCAAGTTCATGACGAAGTCTCTCCACCTTCGTTACAGCATCAAGAGTGGCAGTTTCTAAAATGCTAATAGCGTCTTTGGGTGCATTCGAGGCATCCACCTGAGATTCAATAGCCGATGGTAATTCTCCTTAAGCAAATTTGAAAGCATGTTACTAACAATATCTCAAATTTCACTATTACTAACTCCAAAACCCATAGTACCTCACAAACCTTGGTTATCAAACTCTATGAAATTGTAATCATGTAAGTGCAGTGCCTCGACAACCACCATTTCCAAAGGAAATACATGGAGTATCAGAACCTTTGCTTGGTGCTTGCAAAAGTTACCCTTGGAAGACCAGTCACAATCGCAAAAATCCCACTCACAGTTGGCATTGTGCACAGCATACGTTTTCGCGACTCTTAACAACATGTTTTCAATCATAGAAGCTGTGAGGTGATCCCCTTCTAGGAATGTAATGTAGTCATCTGGGATGTCCTTCGCTCTATGGACAACATTCTCGATGATGCCCTCAATATTACAATTCCTTTTAAAGCCCGTGTTCTTGACCATGTCAACATACCAGTAGTAAGGTGCCTAGGCACTTACACAACTTGTCCAACAACCAATCCGTACATCAACCAATAGAGCTCTTCCACCCTGCAAGAAATCTAGCCTTCAACATTCTATGATATGACTCTATGGCACCATTTGTGTCTTGATTTGCATGGGGCAATTGCCTAGTTTCTTGTACCCACATGTCGACATGCCAACGAAGTAATGAGAAATAAGATAGAAGGACTAACATTACATTTTCTTAGAGTTATGCACCCAATTAGTCGTACAGCTCACCCAAGTGGGGCAACCAAGTCTTCTGAAAAATATGCCATGAACTCTGTTTGGTGCTCAAACTCCACCATAAAACCAACCACCCCACCAAGTCGGTCCTCTTGAGTCTTTGTTGGTTGCCCTGGCAACCCACACATGTTCATGATCGCTCTGAGGCTCCTAAACATGGTAGCTCTAGTGGGCCAATTATGCACCTTATTCACTAAATTCTTTATCCACGAACGTCGGACGTGCCACAGGCATAGATATATGTCCTCTCCAAAAACCTACTTGCAACGACATATGTGTTATGACATTGAGAGAGGGATTCGGATCTTGTCATGCAAATGAAAGCATCTATACCTTAGAGCATCTATCTCGATGAGGGCATCATCTATGATGAATGCATTAGGCTCCCATGACTTGTTGTGATCAAGGATGCATTCACAGAATGTCGTAAGCCAACTTTGGACATCCACCTTCGTAGTTGAGGAAGTTATCACCCATGCAATGGGAACCCCATTTCAATGCTTGTCAAACACCATCAATGTGTATAAATGGAACTACATGACATGAAATAGTGAGGTCAAATGAGCCATTTTTGATAGCTTAGTGGGCAATCATTGATGATGTACATATGTGTAAACTATAGACATAGTTCAAACAAGTAACTTGTATCGATTCATGCCAAATGTTGCATCCATTGCAATGAGGCTGCCATTGCCGTATGTGTTTAGCATGCCCATATGCCATTATGTTTGAATGCCCAATATGAATGGCCTTCCATTATGTACATCTTGTTCACAATAGATGAATACGTGCTCTACGTTCATTGTAGACCAAATCCGAACAGTGACAGCATCGTCGGTGTGATGTTGGAAAGTAGTTGAGTCCAGCTTCTTTGCAATATTGAGTATGTCACAGATATGAGGAAGTCATCTCTTTGGACCAAGGCCTTTGGGTTCCCTTGCATACGCTTTTGGAAATATTTGATTTGTTTGTCCCACACTTGCTATGGAGTGGAACCCCTGGGAAGCATTGTCAGCACCCAACCCTTCATTTGCCATGAGAGCCATGGTGCAAATGACACATCTATCCTAGACATGCCATCATATCCCAACCCATGGGCTATGTGTCCAATTTTGTCCACGTGCTCCATCTGGAAGTATGTGATCGGTGCAATGTCTTGAAACAAATAGAGTTGGCAAATGGAGAAATGGCAAGTGTAGCCATGGGAGTGGGTTCCTTTTTATTTCCATGGCCTGTTCCCCTTCCTAGTCTTTGGTGGGTGGGCAGCAGCCATAATGTTTCAAGACGGATAATTGCAAAAGTCATCAGGACCAAAGCTACACCAGTAGCTACAGAATAGGACCACGGTTCTGAGACAAAGTCACAATAGACAATTAACAAAGTACACATGCATGTCAGAGTAGTAGTAGTATAGAAATCCTTACATCGTCTCTTCTGTCCAGCTCTGTTCATTGGGATATTTTAGCAAGCCGAGAGTCCTTTTGTGATCAGACACCCTCTTGAACATGGTGGGATAGTCGATCCGACTACCTTCTCCCACAATAAAGTCTTGGACCCCAACATGTGGAACATGAGCCCATCTTGACATGCCTTGTGCACGTGGGTCTAGCAAAGGAAACCATTGCAAGATATATTGATCAAAGGGGCCATCAGGAGGTTGTTTCACAAAAAGACGCCCACAACCAACATGTTAGAGGGTGTTTCCATGACAAGGTTCATCTTCCCGTGGTACTATGAGGGGAGAGGTTTTCTCATCTCCAAGGAAGTCTACAATATGTTGCTTGCCTTTGCCTTGTGGTGCCTTGGGATGAGGTCTAGTCTTGGGCAAGCATGGTGGTGTAGGGGAGTCCATCTCAACCATAGAGGATACTCTGCACAAAGCATCTGTTTGGCTGATACCTCTACAGTATGTAAAGACCAGTTTCCTCTTTGCTTGAGTCTCGCTTGAGTCAACGAAGATGTGTACCTCAAGGTCCGCCAAATAGGGGGTTGTTCAACCTAGAAGAGCACAACAACCATAATAACATGTGAGAAAGAAAACCATAATCTGGTCTCGATAAAGATTTGATACACGTACGGATATATCAAGGTTATGCACATAACATTGGAACCATGAAGCCCTTTGATGGATCAAGGTTATGCTTACAACATTGGAACCATGAAGCCCTTTGATGGATTGTTGTCATAAAGAAACAATCCAGGTAGAGCATTAAATTTCCAAGAAGCAGGAGTGACCATGACTACAAATAAGAACGGACCAAGAACGACATTAAACCCATTAGGAGTGACCTTTAATGATAAGCATGAAAGTTTACATTACGCTTGCCATGACATATCCACAATCTACAAGCTCCCATGAAGCCCTTTGATGGATTGTTGTTGTATAGAAACAATCCAGGCAGAGCATTAAATTTCCAAGAAGCAGGAGTGACCATGACTGCAAATAATAACGGACCAAGAACGACATTAAACCCATTGGGAGTGACCTTTAATGATAAGCATGAAAGTTTACATTGCGCTTGCCATAACATATCCACAATCTACAAGCTCCTAAAAATTAACTTCATGATGTATAAACATTGTAACCAGCCATAATGACAATTGAGCTTAAGTGCAGGCCAATAAAGCCTCGTACACGTAGAAGTATTGAGACTCGATAAGTGTATAACCGTAATCAAATGCCATATAAGCTTTCATAAATCTTTGTACATGCATTGTAAGTTGCCACTTACTCCATTTCCACATGACCTTGTAACATTAAGATTTCACCATTTAGTGCAACCATTTCAGCATTTTTCTTTACGACATTGTCAGTACAACATTTTACCCATCATATGCATCATCTTTACAACCATCCGTTTAGACAATGAAGATATTCTTTCAACTTGCAAATATCTATATGTAACATAAATATTATTGCCAGAAATAGATATCGCAATGTACTACTTTATAGATACGTTACTCTTGTGCATTGCTATCACTTGTGATATCATTATCATCATTAGTCAGAGGGTCACTTGGAACCTCCTCTTCCACGTCCTCTTCTATGCAGTCGTACTCTATATTATTGATGTAGCCACAGCTCAAGAAGACATACACACAAACCATGTGCATGTGAGGTGTTGAAGACCATAAAAGGTCTTCCCAAGGTTAACTATCAAGGTCTCTCTCTTTAAGAAACCTTCCTTCACATCCCATATTGGATATAGGAGATTATCAAAAAATGCATTTGCCAAGTCTTTTTGTACTCACATGGTATTTGTTTTGTGGATGAAGTAAATAAATACAATCGAGGGTGTTGGTTCAGTAAATAAATACAATCGAGGGCCTGAACCAACTAACACCCACATATTTTTAATTCAAAACTCTCTCTCTTTCTCTCTCTCTCTCTCTCTCTCTCTCTCTCTCTCTCTCTCTCTCTCTCTCACACACACACATACACACACACACACACGCATGTGCACATGTGCGCATGCGCACACACACACACACTGTTGGAGTAAAGGCCACTGGCCCAGTCTATACCCCTTTATACCATACATATATAATAAGAGCTTACCTTCATCTGGGTGAGTTAGCACCCACCATTTTCCATTGTTCTCCCTTTCTTTGTTGCTCTCCGATAAGACCTCCTCTCCATCAACTGGTATCAAAGCTTGGTTGAGCGAAGCCAACAAGGAGACTATAGCATTGTGGTGTTGATGTGCCAAGATACTATTTCAACCTTATATATCAGGTTGCCTCAACTGTTCTAGCAGTCTATTGCCTTGTTTGAGTGGGGAAGAAGGAATATTATCCATCTACGATAAAAAACGACCTCCTGCTCTGCAATTCCAGCCTGCCACATGTTTTCGGACAATCTATTACCTTGTTTGAGTGGGGGAGAAGGAATATTATCCATCTACAATCAAAAACGACCTACTGCTCTACAATTTCAGCCACTAGAAGTTGCCTTTTTTAAGGCCCGAAAGCAAAAACGTCTTTTGCTTGTGGCAGTCCAATTGATCAAAGGTGGTTGGTACATTCAAATTTCAGTTGGGTTTATGCCTTCAAGTTGACACATATCAAGCCAAAGGTTGGCTGAAAGTGATTGCTTGCAATTGATGCTGTGGGGGTTAAAGGTCACTGTGCCTTAACCCCAGTTATGTACAATACTCAAACACATATATAAATGAATGAAAAAGAAGATTAGGGTGGTTCTGCACCCACCAAAACTTGTGTGGCTCTCTGTCTCTCTCTCTCGCTCTCTCTCCCTCTTCCGTTCTTGCTTCCGTTGAGAGCACTCTCAACTGGTATCAGAGCTCGGGTGATCTAGCTGAGCGTGCGTGAATGCTTGGAAGCTCAGCAGCTCTGTGGGAGGAAGGAGAAGCTTTGTGGGAAGCTTTGTGGGTGACTTTACTTGCATCCGAGTGTGCAGAGACCTTGGAGGAACCTTTGGAAAAGTCACTTTGGCTTTACAAAGTGGTTTTGAGAGCCTGTTAAGAGCTTTCAAAGAAAAAGTCGTTTTTTGAGCTTTTCCCTGTTCCGTTCGATGACAGAGACTCCGTATTGACTTGTGGAGGCAACTATTGCTTGCTTTTGGTGTCCACATTACTTCAGGAGCTTGGAAACACCTTCATTCTTGAATCTGAGATCATTTCAGTGGATTTCTGACTCACTGTGTCAATTCCTGCGTTTTTTGCCCGGGTGTTGGAACTCAAGTTTGGAGCAACCATTTGCAGATCTGTCAGTTCCGGTGGACTCAGGAGGTCCTAAAACTTCTATGTTGCTCATCATTCGCACTCCGGTGGAGTTTACAGATAGCTCTGTTTCCAAAAACGTTTTTCAGTCCGTGTGTTGGACCCAGTGATTGAGACCACGGTTTCCAAAACCGTCTGTCCCATTGCGTTCCGGACGCCCAAAAACCCCTACCTATCAGTTCTTGCGCGATTCGGTGAAGGATTTTCAGAGTTATAAATCTCTGTGTATTCGATTTCGTCTCTCTGTTATGCATTTTTCATACTAAGGTTTTGAAACCTTAGATTTATGCCACATGGCAGTGGATAAGTGTTGACTCCCATTTCTCACTCATCGGTTGGGATTTTGGAGTTTTGGCAGAAGAGAGATATTTGCAGATTTTCTTGCTGAGTCCGATTATGCAATGGCGCCCATGTTTTGAAGCATCTCAGGTTCTATTTTCAGTAGCGCTCATTACTGTGGGACTATGATTTCTTGAGCATACCTTATGCAGATCACTCTGGTTGCAGTGAGTGTGCGCTCATTCGTGGTATGCATTGGGTTGCAGTGGATGATTTATAGGCCATTTGGATGCATTGCGGTCCTTGTTGGATGCGCTGATAGGCCCAAATTGCCTTGTGGGATGCTATTTTTTATGGACGCTTTGCACATGGATGCTATTTTAAGCTGAGGGACAGCTTTGACACATTGCAGGTGATGCACTGATAGTGCTATGCTCTCTTGGATGAGACATTATTGATGCATATGCCAGTGGACAGTGTTTATGCTTGAGTCATTTGGCACTTATTGGCATTTTCTTTTGGGCCAGATTTGCTCATATGGATGCATAGTATATGCACATGAGTCAGATGCTTTGAGTTTTGAGTTTTGGTGATATTTCACTCTATTGTGGCATACACATTTGGGTGCACCTGGTATTTGGTGTGATTCTCTCTTGCAGGCACTAGCATTTGGGATTTTGCTTTATTTGCATCATGGCATCCTCTTCCATGCCTGAAAAGGAGTTTTTCAGCATTAAAAAGTTTGATGGGACAAACTTTTCTTTGTGGAAAGAACAGATAAGGGATGTGCTTATTCAAAAGAAGCAGATTAAACCCTTGGCAGGGATTGAAGCTAAGCCTACAAATATGTCTGAGGATGATTGGAATGAGTTGGATGCATTAGCAAAGTCTACTATTAGACTTCATCTTGCAGAGTCAGTTTATTTCACAGTAGTAAATGAGCAGACTACGGAAGATTTGTGGAAGAAATTGTGTGCCACTTATGAAAAGGAAATTGCCTCTAATAAAGTTTACCTCATGGAGAGGTTGTTTGAGCTGCAGATGAAGGAAGGGGTCTCCATTGCTTCTCACTTGAATGAATTCAATATTATTTTCAGCCAGCTTCAGGCTTAGAAAATGAATTTTGATGCGGAGACTAAGGCAATATTTCTCTTATGTTCATTGCCATCCTCATGTACAGCTGTCAGTAACTCTGCACCTGGTGGAATACTGAAATTTGATGATGTTGTGGGTAGCTTGTTGGCCGAGGAGATTAGACGGAAGTCTATGGATGGCAACAAGCAGGATGCAGCCTTAAATGTGCAAAGGGGCAGATCACAGTTCAGGGGGAAGTCCCAAGAAAGAGGGATGTACCCCTTTTCTATACAAATCTGTAAATTTTTTTCAAAACTATTTTAAATAGTCCCTTATGTATATTTATTTCTGTAAATTTTAGAAATTAAAAAAATCCTTCTATTGAACTCACGTGATAGGGTTACATATGATGAGTGACCCCCCCGAGCAAAAAGGATTTGGAATTCTTCTATTGTGGGAAGAAAGGCCATTTCAAAAAGGATTGCTACAAATGGAAGAACGATAAAGGCAAAGGCAAAACTAATGTGCAGCCCAAGAAGGAAGAGAAATCCACAGTCAATATAGAGGAAGTGAATGCCATAAGCAACAATAGTGATGAGGGTGACATTCTTTATGCCTCTATGTTTGAGCATGCTTTTCTTGTGACTAGTGATGATGCATTGTCACAAAATTGGATACTAGACTCAGGAGCATCTTTCCATGTCACTCCTAATGGGATATCTCAAGGTGTATGCCCCAGGCACACCTTGGTTTCTATATGTGTGTTTGCTAGAGGCACAGTTAGGTGCCCATAAGCACTGTTAGGTGGTGGTAGATGCCACATAGGATGATTTAGAGATTCTAGGAGCTGATTGAGGAGATGAGTGTGGAGCTTGGTGGCTCATGTAAGAGGTGCCTACATATGGACCTCACCTTTCTTCATTCCATAAGCAAGCAAGCATTCTCTCATTTTGTGTTTAGCTTCATGCTTTCCTTTTAGTTCTTCAACATGGTATCAGAGCACTATGATCGTCCTTGAGCCCATTTGTGCCATGTCATCTTCTTCATCTTCTTCTTCTTCTTCACCTTCCTCTCCATTTTGCCCCTTTTTGCCCAACCACTTGGAGGGCTGAGTTCTCTACCTACAAGCAACCATTCCTAGGGTCCTTCTGGCTGGAGAGACCCTTCATATGGGTGGACTTCCACGTCAGTAGAATTAGATAATAGTGCCCATGAAACTGTGTAACAGTCGTCTTCTTCCTGACGCCATTTCTTGCAATGCGACTTGTTGGAGCAGCCATTCTAGAATTCCTCTGAGCCAAGCTTGCACAACATTATGAGCTAGCTCGTGTCCAGATTTAAAGGGAAATGGTCCACCAGGGAGGGAGAAACAGCCAAAAAACCAGTCGACTTTCAAGCTGCTGGCTATGGCGACGTGACGTGGCATTTCGCCTCTCCTCCTTAGTGTCTCTTCTCTTGTATATCAGCTTTGTTTCTACCTAGAAAGCCCTCTTTTATTTTCTTTGAAGAGTGAGATACAAGCCCTCTAAGTTCAAGCCTCTGTTTTGGACAGTTTTGACAATGTTTTGAGTTTGATGCTACATTAGATGGAGGTAGTCAATAGAGCGAGCGAGAAAAAGCGAGCGGGCCCAATGAAGCGAGCGAGTTTTTTTACAATTCCTCCGATGAGAACAAATTTGAAACCGAACTTACTATAGCAAGATGTTGTCATAATAAGCATACCAATAATCAGACTTACAATCCACCCTATCTTTCACTTGAAGAACATAAACTAATTACCAAACTCATAACATAGATGACTATTGAAATACCACTTCACCCGCAAAATGCACTAGACCAAAACTTTCCAAATGTATCCATGGTTCACCACAACAATTATCAGTCTATGAACAAAATGGTGTTTTAAACCATGTTCTAATCCCCCTGACATTCATCATCAAGAAAGTAGTTGCGCACATGTGGTTTATCTAATTGCCACTCATCATATCTCTTGTCGGCTGTCATGAATCTTGCCATTTTTTCTGCATAGCATGGCAACAAACTACAACAAAACATACATTTCAAAGGAAAGTAAGTCAAAGTGGAACAATGAAAATAATTTCCAACAAGAAGAAAGTCTTGCCATCCTTATGTGTTATACAAAAGACAATTCGCTACCAACAAAAAGCAAAAAAAATCAACTGCTAGATCAAGGCCTTACAAACACTATCCAAAGCATCAAAATTTGTACTTTCTTGATTCAAAGGCACCCGTAAATGTTCACTATCTACCATATTATAAAGATGCTAAATAACACTTTCAAAGTCCTCAATTTTAGCATTCAAAATATATAACAAAAAAACTCAGGGCCAGTAGCATACTACTCATCAAAGGGGTTTGTGACAGGTTCCACTCTCTCTTCTTCCCCCTCTCCATCATGCTCTGACCTGATCCGTTTTCTAGAATGATCTGCCACAAGTGGCTCAACAATGCTAGCCATAATACTGTTGTCTGAATCAAATGAAAAACAAGGCCTGCCAATGGCCTGACAAGCACGCATAAGAGGGGCTGTACCACAACCCATCTCTAGAACCAGCCCTCCAGGAACACAGAGAAGAGACATAATGCAACCTACAAAAAAACTACTCCTCTCTAGTCCACCTCGTGCTAGCTGAGAAGACATCGGCATGATTGTCCTTGCAGAGGGAGGTATGTAATGAGTCCAGACATCTTCACGTGGATCAATCAAAAGCTGTTGGAAAAGTGGAAAGCTCTCCTCCCAAAAAACTATTGGATTCTTCTTTGCTCTACGTATTAGAGCTAATACTGAAGATTGCATCTGGAAACCACATGGAGAAAAACATGTATAGTATATTGACTTCAACTAGCAAGCATTATAGCATGAAAGATGGCAAAGATAGCATGCATAGGACTTATCCTTCCAAACATAGCATGCATAGGACTAACGAGGAGACATTTGTCAAAGACACTTTTATCATGGAATGCAAACATAGAATGCATGGAATGGTAGCTTACCTTAACACTTTTATCATGTTCTCTACAAAATCCATATGGAAACTTGTCATGAATGATCACACGTCTGACAACCTCCAAGCCCTGAACATATGCAAACCGTTCCATCCAACCAATACATTGTCCTACAAGCAATTAATTTTATTTAAAACTAGTAGAATGGAAACAAAAAATGTGAAATGTCAATTGTGGTATTGTGCCTTACCTGCCAAAGGACATATGCATGCCAACCAACCACTATCAGACAAAGAAGCTGATGCAATTGCAAGCCCATGCTGCACATGGTCCTCGAGCAAGACATTCCAAGTAGGAGTGGATCCTCTCTCATCAAGTGGATAGCCAGATGGAAAATCGAGCAATATAAAATCTGAAGCCCACTTCACCTTCTTACCCATCCTCTTGTAGTCCTGATCTCGACTAGCCACTGTAATAAAAAACTCATGCAAAATAGCATACTTATCATTTCTTTTAGAGTCAGCAAAGTCTTTGCCCATTGCAATGTAATCTCCAACTGTACAAGCAAACAAAGGTGTGATGCCACGGGCCAAGGAAATGTCAGGTGACTGTGATCGATGGAACACGTATTGCTTCACAAGTCCCGAGATTGATTCTCCACCTATATGCAAAAGCAAATTAATTACAAGTAAAACTAGTGTTAAAGGAACAACTACATATGCAGAACACAACAACACCCTTACCTGCACTCTCTATGTGATCCATTTCATGCCGCATAGGACTAGATGGTCCCTCATCTAGAAAGAGAACAATCATAAACTTATTAATGCAATGTCAAAACAAATTGAAGACAACATCAACAAACAATCATATTGTATCTTCCTTACCTTTTTCTGTAGGATGTTCTTGTTTCTCTTTCTCTTTCTTATCTCTCCTTGAGCTTCCCTCCACTTTGTCCTTACTTGCTTCATTGGCTTTTTGTGAAGCATAAGTATTGTACAAGTCTCTTTCTCGCACCAGTACTTGTCCTTTAGGAAAATCTATCCACCAGGGACAATGTGCTAATTCCCATTGAGAGAGACGGTGCATGCCAGGTGGATACATGCATGCAGCATGACCAATCTCCACCCAACTCTTGCACAAATTTGGAATGTCAGAGATCCTTTTCTCTATTGCCAAGTGGGAGAGATATCTATCAACCAAGAAACCCAAAAAAATTGGATGTCCCAAACCATCAAAAGGTCAAAAAATCAAGTGGAACAACTATCAATGATTGTGTAATTACATGAATCAATAGCACAAAAATAGACAAATGAAAAATGAACCTTCGAATGAATTGACAACATACCTATAAACCACCCTATGGGCAGCCATGTCCAACTCAGATAGTCCATCTCCTTTTTTTCCACCCTTGCTCTCCATCTTTGTTTCCTTTGATCTTAGCACCACAAACATATGTTTTCTCCCCTCCAGTTTTATATCCTCCATGTATTGCTGCAATGTGTAATCCTTAGGGGTATCCAAAGGCATGCCCATTGTTGTGATCACCCTCAAATCTTCAAGCACTTTCAATGACTGTCTCTCCACCTTCTCCAAAAATATCTCTCTACTAATCCACCTAAACAATAAAAGTTGACGCAATTTTATAATAAAAAAATAAGAGTCATGTTATTGGCAAGAAACAAACAAACACCATGAAAGATGATTTGTATTGGTAGAAGAAACACACCCTCTGTACTCAAGGTCGCCCACAGGCATGAAGTACATGTCTCGCATAGGTTTAGTGGCTTCTAACAAAGAAAGGAAAATATTTTTTTTTTCTAATCTCAAATCAGACTTTGCAATGAGTTGGAGCTTCTCCAATGTCACGCAAGAGTCCGCACCATCAAAGCGCAAGGCAAACAACTTTTCCAACCAAGCCTCTCCAAGACCAGGATCTATACAATTCAACACCTATCCAAAGATGACATGTCAGTCACTTAACTTCAAAATAAATGCAACAAAGTATAGAAAATTCAATTCACACCTTTCCCATCCTATCAGCAATTCTCTTTTGAATTATGGTACGCTGCTTTCCTTCTGCCTCTCCCCTTTGATCTAAAGGTAGCTTTGTAGATATTTTGTCCATTGCTTTTTTAAGCTCTGTATTGTACTCAACCTACATACATAAGTTCCAATTAGAGAAAGCAAAGGAGTGATAAAGAAGTAAGCATCAATACAAATGCAACATTCTACCTGGAAGACAAGCCTTGCCAGATAACCTCTTGTCAATGGAAACCATGGCTTCTTCCCTTTACTCTCTTGAGCCCTCCAATTCTCTATTGATTTGATCTCACTCAAAGACAATGTTTTCATAAACACCATAGAGTCACACTCACAAATGTTGTGTGCATTTATGAGTATGTCCCTTAGACTGGGTTTGATAATGGCATGTTCATTCATGCTAGAAAACAAACAGTAAAGTACACAACCCAATCAATAAATGCAAAGTAGCATAAAACACAAATGTGGAGAAGATTCAAAGAGTCCATGTACTTACGAATTCATTCGTTGTAGCCCTGCCAAGAGAGCAATCTCACTAATTTTCCTTGGGTCAATTATTGTGCATACCACTCGTACATGTCTTTTCTTGTTTGTAGGAAAGATTTCCTTGATAACACTCATCCATGCAGTGGTCCTATGATTGCCCTCCCAAACAAATAACATCTTTTGCGACATAAAATGAAAGTCAGTGTTAGACATCACATCTTTCTCAAACTCCTCATCCACCTCTCTCCAGGTGGGAGACCAACTCTTCCTCATATCATCTGTCACAACTATCTCCCCTCCATCACTCTTGCAGACAGATACAATGAAAGACCCTTTCTCCGGGAGATAGCCCTCCACTTGAAATGTACTTTTGAGTGAAGATACATCATCACGAAGTCCTCTCACTCTTGCATAAGGTATCAACCTACACAAGGGAATGCGAGGACACTGGTTTGAATCAAACATCCTACATTTGCCAATCACATCACCTCCTCCTTCCACCTGAACTTCACTATCATCCAACTCATCCTCCTCCACTCTTGGACCTTCATCTCTTTGAGTTGATGATACTTCAACCTCTAGACCCACCACACTTTCTTGCTCTTCGGTTCCACCTACTGATGATTCAACATTGTGATCTACTTTTGTTCCTCTTGTCACCTTTGTAGAATGTGCCACTTGAACTTTTCTGCCTTTTTTTCCTGTCATCCTGAAAAGACAAAAAACAAGGCATTTTTCCAATCATAGTTCTCAAAACCTTTTCAATAAAAACCAAAACTAAAAACAAGAAACAACATGTAACAACAGATAGAGTATAACCTACGGCAGGTTCAAAGGTCTTCTCAAATCTTTCCATATGCTCAAAAAAACATGAGAGCTTTTTCACATATATATATGATAAAGGGTTTGTTTATGAAAACATATCCAATACATATCACGAGGGCAAAGCCCCAAACAGATAATGAAGTGTGTACACCTCATAAGGAAAAAGCTTCAAACAAATATCTCAAACTGCTGACATATATGAATGCAAAGGTGTGTAAACTCGCACTTATGAATAAATATCATTTTACATATCTAGACAAAAATACATGTATCTACCAATGCAATTGATTTCCAGTTTAGGGAACATTCACCCACTTGTGTCCTAAAAGAAAAAGTTTCATCTCCAATGCACATAGTATTTCAACTTGCAGTGGTATCTATACACTTAGATATATGGAATTGCAATGGCAAATATGCACTTCTATGCCTACCCCTTACCCTCATGAAAAGACACCTTGAGAAGCGAAAAAGGACAGCGCGTTAACGTGCTGTCCTTTTTGGCATCTCAAGCTGTCTCTCATGAACGCTTTTCAGCAAGGCTTTTCTACTCAATCCTCCATGTATCAATACTCACAAGAGGTTGCTTCGACTATTTCATCTTTTGTCTCCAAGTATGCTTTGGTATACAGGTCTTATGGTCTTTGGAATGCTATTGGACTCTTGGAGGGATAGGTCACATGGTCTTTTGATCGCTATGCAAGGAGGGGACTATTGGACTGCCCGAGGGACCAAAATAGGCAACGCGTTAACGCGCTGTCTCTTTGGGTCTCTCATGCAATTCTAGAGCATAAATAGGACTGTCTTCGAAATGCTACCTAGATGCCGATGGTCTACAAGGTTTTCTAAAAATTTTCCTCTTATCTCTACACTTGAACATTGGACTTGCACTCGCTCATTTGTTTTGTGAACTTCTTTCATCCGTTCAAGAGCTGAATATCACTTGAATGCCTCACATGGGAGAGGGTCTTGGACTGAGTTCCCCTCCCTTGCATGACTCTGGGTAACTCTAGCAACCACATACATGCCTCGTATATATGGTTTGTAGAATATGGGCATAAATTTTTGACGGCAAGTCCTATAAAATGAAATGATACCTCGGGCTGCTACACAACCAAGTCAACAAAAAACCTGTGAACACCATCGAGTCCTTAGCAACAACCACCGAGCAATGCAAGCAAAATGGAGTAACGAAACAAAATGGAGCAAGCAAAAATCGTGAAGAGCCCGAGGAGATAAAATCCGACACCAAAATGCAGACTAATTAGACTATACAGAAAGGCGTACATCCCATAGCCTGGGGCAGCAAAAGAGGCAGTGCGTTAATGCGCTGCCTCTTTTGCTGCCCCAGGCAGTCCAACTGCCACCACAGCAGTTGAACTATGGGAAGTGTGGGAAGGCATACACAACATAGCCTGGGGCAGCAAAAGAGGCAGCGCGTTAACGCGCTGCCTCTTTTGCTGCCCCAGGCTATGTTGTGTATGCCTTCCCACACTTCCCATAGTTCCCATGTTGTGTATGCCTTCCCACACTTCCCACACTTCACAACATAGCCTGGGGCAGCAAAAGAGGCAGCGCGTTAACGCGCTGCCTCTTTTGCTGCCCCAAGCTATGTTGTGTATGCCTTCCCACACTTCCCATAGTTCAACTGCTTGGGGCAGCAAAAGAGGCAGCGCGTCTCTTTTGCTGCCCCAGGCTATGGTGTGTATGCCTTCCCACACTTCCCAGAGTTCAACTGCTGTGGTGGCAGTTGGACTGCCTGGGGCAGCATTTAACGCGCTGCCTCTTTTGCTGCCCCAGGCAGTCCAACTGCCACCACATCCAAGAGAGGGCAGGAAGGTACGCCGACGGCACAGAAACTATACATTCAATAGATGTCAGAGTGCTTACCAAAAACATATGGTATAGCGCGAAAGCAGGACTCAAAAACATATGGTTTTGGCGTCGAGTTCTTGTATTTTTTGGAGGTGCTGCTGATTCGTGAACGGTGAAAGCTAGCTGTGTTGTAGGCTCTAGCTATGGGCCGAGTGAGGAGTAGATGATGAGCACGTTGAAACGTTGAAACTTTGGAGCAAAGCCGGAGAGGGGATCCATAAAATAATACCTGAGTGCGACGTAGGTGATGAAGAAGGAGGCCTGGGGAGGGAAATAGGAAGCGAGGAGGTTGACGATGGAGGGGGGGTGGGCGATGAGGGCACGGGGTAGCGATGGTGACGCCGAGGAAGACTGGAAGCGGAGCGATGGAGAGGCGAAGGAGGAGCCAAGGGAGGAGGGCAAGGAAGGCGAGCTGGGGGAGGTAATCTTGGAGGAGGGAACGGATGATGGGGAAGGCGAGCTTGAGGAGGGCAAGGAAGGCGAGCTGGGGAAAATCCAGGGAGGGCAAGGTGGTAAGGCAGGAGAGCGTGAAGTGATCGAGGAAGAGCGCCAACCCCGTCCTCCTTCGTTTCTGCCTCTAACAGACCAAAGCAGTTAAAGCCCCACAAGAGGTGATGGAACTTTGAAGTTAAAGCCCTTTCAAGAAAACTGGTCGAAGCCAAGAACAAGGAACGACGAAGACATGGACGGTAAAAGAAAAAGCCTTAAAAAACACTCCGGAGCTTATGGGTTGGTAAATTCAACACTGCCGGTAGAATTCCTCCACATCTGCAGCAGAGAAGAGGGAGGACGTAAGCAGCGGAGCCGACGTAAGCTGACGACAATATTGAACGTGAGGAAGGTGACGAAGAAGAGAATCAACGGTGCACGTGAAAAGAAAAGGATGCAAAGAAACGTGAAAAGAGAATCAGCGATTGCAAACAGAAGCGACCTGTGGTGAGAGCCTTGATGAGGCCTGAGCGACGACCGTGGTAGTCGTTGAAGATGTCTATGATGCTTCTGGGGATGGAAGCTCCCGCGACTCTCTCGTGAGAAGACGAAACTGGCATTTGGCTGGCGATGGAGAGCAGCAGATGAGGGGAATCGAGAGGGAACGTTTCCCTGGCGACCGTGGCCTCTCCACGCGCTGCATGCAGGACAATCGGAAGCAGCGGCAGCAAGGAAGGAGAAGCAATGATGATTCGCTGCTGCTGGCTACTACGTAGAAAGGAAGAGCGTGGCAACGGCAACATAGCAATAAAGAAGTAGATCTTGTTGCGAATGGTGCTATCTTCTTTGCAGGTGCGTCCAAGTCTTGCTGCAGGTGCGTCCGGGTTTCATGCAATCTCTGAATCAGCTGGCACACTAAGTTGACCGAGGTGCCGCAATGAAGGAGCGCCTCCGGGCTCAGTTTATTTCCTCCGTTCCAAGTACTTGGAAACTCTGACGGAACGCTGGGAAACCCCGATGCCATCCTGTCTTCATCGATTCAAAAAGCCGCTTCTGATTGCAAGGTCGCATAAAGGAATGCGTGGGCATGCATAGGATAGAAAGAGGCTATGCACACAAACAAATCAGTATTAGTTGGGTGTTCCGTTGCAAACACCGGGTCCAAATTCATGTCAGCAAATCGTGGATCCATTCCAGGTTCCATCACGAAAGCTAGTTTGTCCTTTGCTATAGCAATGCCAAAGAACAGCGCAAAGCGGGAAAGCGTATTTGAGTCAGGGATTCAAACAAAGCGTATTGGAAAGGGGTGCCCTTTCCAATACGCCCTTCCTCCAGGTTAATCTTGTTTTGGAATCCTCTATCTTGTTTTCAAAATGCTACATAGATTGTGATTCAACACAGCCCGATTTCGCTCGTTTTTTGTCAATGCATCTTGGGCATTCCCAAATCAATAGCTTTACCTGTCGCGGAGGTTTTTTGTGCAGTTATTTGTATTTGGGTCGCTTTTTGCGCGTCGCAATTCGTCTTTAATGGCTTCTTTACCCTGCATTTTGCACCAGCACTCTGTGGAGTCTGGACCAAACTACGATGATCGTCATTATGACATGTTGTAATGTATTCTGACGTCCCATTTTGACATTGCACCTATTGCGTGGGGATCATAAAAAGTGGATTCCGTCCTTGGAAGACACCTTTGCGATGAGGAGAAGTGCCTTACTATCGTGTCAGGCTTATCCCGCGACAAGAAGTTGCTTTCGAAGGTCCTGCAAGTCGATGTACTATCGAAAGGAACTTGTCCTCTATTGTGGATGATTGGAAGATGCAACGCGATGGGCCAGTTCTTAACTTGCTATGTTGCCAGCGGAAATATGCAAGGAAGAGCGTGGAGGAGAAAGGGAGAAGAAGGTAGAAGGGTGGCTATTACGTAGAGCAGGAGATGAAGAGTAAAGCACAAGGGAGGACCATGGGGATGGTAAAGCAATAAACTCCACATGCTAATCCAAAGAAAAACATCATACGAGGCACAGGTTGCATTTCCTCAAACAGGAATTCGAGAACATTGCAAACGGCGGTCGCATTAAACGGCGAGCTTGAGGAGGGCAAGGAAGGCGAGCTGGGGAAGGCGAGCTTGGAGGAGGTAAGCTTGGAGGAGGTAAGCTTGGAGGGCGAGGAAGGCGAGCTGGAGGAGGTAAGCTTGAGAGACGAGGGGTTTAAGGAAGGGGAGTTGTGGGTAAGCATTTACTCCACTCGAATTCCAATGGACCTGTCACCCCGCCTTTAGAGAAACGATTTTATCAGATTTTGCAGGCCTGGTCATTATTAGACGGTAGGAGAAGACGTGGGTATGGGTAACGCCTTGTAATAGTGAGGAGAACACCTTGTATTATGAGGAGAACACCTTGTAATGACTCATGATGGAAATAGTAATATTGCTCGTTCATGCAAATGTGAAGTAAACTAACACGTTTTGATAGTTTTCATTTTAGATATGGATTTGAAGATACTACTCATTCTAACTATTACTAGTAAAA
Organism: Dipteris shenzhenensis; assembly: GCF_047967505.1. Taxonomy (NCBI): domain Eukaryota; kingdom Viridiplantae; phylum Streptophyta; class Polypodiopsida; order Gleicheniales; family Dipteridaceae; genus Dipteris; species Dipteris shenzhenensis. Next base: position 39,889,276 of record NC_141609.1, on the reverse strand, counting down.
TATAGTAATTATAAATCTTTAATTTTTTTTTTGATATTTTAGTCTTTCAATTATATAAATTTGAAAGTTACTTCTCTTTTTATTCATTTATATTAAATGTACACCCTTACTGAATGAAATGCATGGAGGCGTCATCCAAGTTACTATATGCATGAAGGCATCTTGTTCAAAGATTACCATTATTGTAAACAAATAAACACATCTTGTTCAATAAAGACTTGCAGTTAAACGACCACCTTGGATGCTAATAGTGACATCCATTTGCATTTGACACTTACAGAGACGAACTTGCTTCTTCTCTTCTCTCCCATAATCCCTCTCAGTGGCTCTTTCAACACTTCTCTTTGCTCCATTCTCTTCGGTCTCCAACACATCTATGCCATTTCTTCTTTTGCCTCCCTGCTTCCGGACCCTTTGTGTAGCTAGCTTTTCTCTTGTTCTTTGGTTGGTGTTGTCTGGTGCTACATCTTGGCTCTAGCATTTGAATCACGCCTTTCTCAGTTTTCATTCGCTTTGGAGAACACGAATCATTGACCATTCGTTTTGACACTCCTTTCTTGGAGGTTTCATTGGTGGAGCTTAAGGAACACTTTCACATTGAGAACGAGGACATTGAGCTGCATCAAGAAATCGGAATAGATGAGCTTGCCATTGTACTTCCAGTGGTAAACTTAGAGGATGGTCAGAAAGGGTTTAAGATTAGTGGTAGCCAACAATCAACCTTAAGAGTTCACATGCCCTATAAAAGAGGTTCTCATGGTGACTTTATGAATCATGAACTAAATAGTGTGGTTTCACTGATAGAGAGGATGCCTTTGAATAGTTCTCTTCATGTTGTGCTCAAATCTGCAGTTCGAGTGGAGAAAGTTACTAAGCTTCCTCTAACTTATGATGGATATATTGTCTTCGAACTTCCACCTATGCCTAAGGGTTCACCAATGTCTGGAATGGAACAGAATACTGATGGTCATGTTTGGACAAAATATTCCACATGTTCGCAAGACTGCTTCAATGGTGTTGTGAGAATGAGTAGATGTTCAGGTTATTTGAGATGTTGTAATTTGGATTGTCCTTTCCTTGAACGAATGGGAGTTTTAAATGATACACAATGGAAAGGAAAGCTTAGGAGACCTCCTCTACCTGGTCCCATTGATCCAGCCTTGGGGTCACTTGTGTGCAAGCATTGTGATGCAATACCAGAGTGTGTTTACCTATGCAGTGCTATTATATATTATTGCTTTCCCCATGAACGAGTGAAGACAACGAGATGTGCAGTGCATGTGGGTTTCCATGACCATCCAGTTGAAAAAGGTAGAAGTCGAGCAAAGGAAATGCAAGTAGATGATCTCATTTCAATGCGTGCAAGGTTGAATGGAAATTCCTCTTGCAAAAACATCGAGGTGTCTGTGGCACAAGACCTTGTGATGGAGATGATGCTAGCAAAGGATGGGGTTGTTGTGGAGCCGCTAGATGATCAAAAGTTCGAAGAAGTGCTTGAAACCATTACACCAATGACCCAGAGAAGGAGGCTTCAGAGAGTGGTGCAGAGCGCAAGAAGTGAGGCTAGAGGAGGGGATGGTGGAATGGATTCAATACTTGATTTAAAGAGGAGATGCAAATATCCATACCTACAAAGTATCCTATTTCCTGAACAATTGCAAGATGAACAACAGCCACATATCTTCAAAATGTCGACCATTGGTCCAGGATCAGGAGTTGATCTAGTGAATCGCATGCGGCCTGGTGGGAGCTTGGGATCACAATGGGTTCATTTTGACCATGTGCATCGAGTGAGGGGATGGTCAACAATGGGTGCTGAATTCCGTGGATTCATGGCAGATGGAGCAGGAGCAAATTGGCTGGCTGTCCGCACTGTTTACAATGGGGGACCGGAAAATGTGATGGATGGTAGAGAAAGAACTTGTGTTTTCCATTGGGAGATGAGCATGGTTGAGCACACCAGACGATGCATTAAGCCGCAATTTCAGGAGGAGCATAAACTTCTATGTCGGAAGTGGAGAGAGGCAACAACTTCAACTTTTGCAGACCAATGCAAACAAACATTGAATTTGTATTGGTCCCCAATTCATGTGAAGGAGGGTGAGCTACCAACATTGCATACGTGGCTTGCTTGGTGGGATGTTAGAGTCAACCAGTGGGGGGGAATGTTCTTGCAGCAAGAAGAGCACTCTGGATTTGTTCCTACAGTGAACCTTTCAGAGACAAAACATTCTAGCATGAGAGCAGCACATGGATATGCAAAACACATAACATTGTATGATGCTTGTGCAGCAGATCTTGCAATGAGTGTCCTTCAGAGTGCCCACTACAATGCCTTTATGAATGGAAGACACTTGGGTACAGGACCAAATTTGGATGCTCTCCGGCGAAGAATACTTGATGGTAGTGGGTCTGGTAAAGGGGACAGAAATAGGCTTGTGGATTTATCACACATAGTGATTGAAGAGGGTGGGATACAATCTCCTGAGATGAATAGGCCAATAACAGAATCGGTGAGCATAAGAAGAAAGAGGGGTTCAAAATGTTCAACATCGGTCCATGCAAATGATAGTCATCGACCAGAATACATGACAGTGACAACAAGGAGAGTGATAGGAAAAAGAAGACAAATTGATTTTAAAAGTCCATCACAGGACGTGGTTTGTAGAGAGATAGATATTCATGAAGCCAATTGGGCGATCAGGAGAACTGAACCACATAGCGTTGTCACATGCTTTGGCTACTTGGCAGAGAGTCGGAGACGATGTGGGGCACTAATCAATGCACTTGGTAGAAGTGCAAGTTATGGTGTGCCAGCCCCTTGTTTTAAGGGAAGAAGGCAACATTCTCATGGAATGACAGAGCAGTTTGTATGGTTTTGTAATACTTCTGTCACCCATACATGGAATGTGGATAAATCCATTCAAGGTGTTCCTGGGGTCTCTCCAGGTGTATGGAAGGTTGCAAGTGGGACATCAATGACTGTAGATGAGAGGGGTGCCCTTGTAAGGGCAGGGTTCATATTTAATAGTGATGATTCTATTGGTGTGATGGGACCTCCTTATGCACAGCAGATCCATACACCTAGCCATGTGCGCCCTTCTCATCGTGATGGAAAGCTTGTTTCATGGAGAAGTAAGTTGAATAAAGATTTCAACGAAAGGATACACAAGGCAGTTACAGAAAATGGGGAGGTGGTGAGAGAGAACATCATTATTCCACATGAGGTGCATGTATTCCATGTTCGTACAATAGGATCAATGTCTAAGGGGCTAACATATAGTGTCTTGATTTCAGAGTTTCCACGTTGCACATGCCTTGATTTCACAGAAAGGGAAGCAAGAAAAAGTCCCTACATGCCTTGCAAGCACATATACTTCGTGTTTATTGTTGTCTTGGGCTTAACTGAAATGGTGCATCAGTTTATGCATCAGGCTGCATTGACAAAAGTTGAATTGTTTCAAGCTCTGGGTGGTAGAAGAAACCCATCAAGTATGTAGTGTATGGCTTGGATGCCCTTTTTTTTCAATTCCTTCAGAATCGGATAATATATGTAGGTGTGCTTCCTTGCATGATGCTGCACTAAGTTGTATTTTTTGAAGGTGGAAGAAACCCATGAAGCATTTAGTAGGCAGCCTAGATGCCTTTTTTATATTTCCTTTGGAAGCGGATGATATACATAGGTGTGCTTCCATGTTTTGGCAATGCACAAAAAAACATTTTGTACAATCATTCCAAGGGTTGGAAGATATTTTGAAGCATCAAATTTTTCTATCAACTTTTTTTTGTATGACATATGCTTTTTGTGCTATGGAGTTAATAACTTTTAGAAAAAAGGTGACTTCTGACAACATGAAGAGCAGTTAATGTAATATGTTACTATTCTCATTATTGAAAGCATTCAATGTTTTATTTTATCATTACTTTTTCATAGCAAAGGAAACATGATTTGAACATGTACTTCTGGAAACATGCTAGCCAAGATGCAGGCGAGTGGTTAAGCTTTCTTAGAGCATAAATTGTGGTAATTGGCTGTCCTGGATGAATATGATGTGGTTGTTATTAAACAGATAACACCTTGCATTGTTGTTTGTCCACGCTCGCTTATTTGGCCTCGCTCGCTTTTCTTCGCTTGCTTTTTGGTAATCCTCCATTAGATGCTACTTTAGCATTTCTGATGTTCTAAAGTGTTGAATAGCATCAGTACAACTGTGTCTACAACTTTCCTTTAAGCTACTATACTTGGATTTTCTTGGAATACTTTCATTTAGCCACCTCTATGAAGCATGCAAGTTGAAGCATCATTTCCATTATGATTTTTAGTATGGAATTTGGTTACAAGTCTTTGCTACTCTAAATGCTTGTACTTTGAAGCTCTTCAACTCTTTCTAGCCTTGTAAGAGAGTAGACACTGCCCATTTTGGCTACCTTGTAAGAGAGTAGACCCTCTCATGGCTACCTTCTTGAATATGGATAAGTTCAATGGTAAAGGCTTTCACACATGGCAGATGAAAGTTAAGTTTTCATTGATGGGGGAAAACCTCTGGGGGCTTGTCAAACCTGCTTCAACTTCTTCTTCAACAGCATCTAATGCTAGAGAATCCTTAGCTCCTACACGCCCGGCACGAGATCCTGCTAGAGAGGAGAAAGCCTATGGCATTATTGCTCTTGGCTTAGGAGATGACTGTATTCATCACATTTCTGATTTGGAGTCTCCTTCTGAAGCTTGGCAGAAGCTTGATATTATTTTTGGTGCTAGCTCTCACATCTCAAAATTGTCACTTAATATTTCTTTCTTTGAATTGAAAATGGCTAGTGGCACTCCCTTGACTGCCCATGTCAATCACATGCGGAGTCTTATGACTCAACTTGCTTCTATCAACTCTCCAATCACTACAGATGATGCAATGGTAGTATTGCTCAAAAGTATGCCTGAAGATTATGATCATGTTGTTACCACTTTGAAAAATCTTCCTAATTCTACTCTTGAAGGTCTTATTACTGCTCTTCAAGAAGAAGGAAGGCACATGGAACTCCAGAGAGGCAATGACACAGCCTGTGCCATAAAAACTCAAAAGGGCAAGTTTTCACTTTGCAAATATTGTGGGAAGACTAATCACCTCTCAAAAGATTGCTTCAAGATCAATCCTTGCAAACATTGTGGGAAAAAAAATCACCATGAAAAGCATTGTAAAGCCAAAAAGGAAGCAACTACAAAGCCAGAAACTGCCAATTTACTTTCAGTTGATGTGCCTCCACAAGATGAGGCCTCCTATGAAGATTATGCTTTTTGAACCATCTCCATATATGCTCCCGATCTCTCTTTTATGTTGAGTCAAGGTACTCTGCCTGGATAGTCCTCCAAAATGAATGAAATAAACTATTGTGTGATTTGTAAACACCTCTGGTCACCATATGATGTAGGCCATGTGTATGTGTTTTGCTCCATGGTACCTCCTATAGACATTGTGTACATGCAGGGGAGATAACCATTGGAAGGTCTTTTGTATCCCTTTGTTTACTTCACACGCTTGGGAACCCCTTGCTAGCATGAGATCCTAGCCATAGATTTATCCTTGACCACCATGAGATGGCATGAGAAACTATGAGACTAGATGTATCCTTGACATAGCCTGAGGCATTCCCTTGAGGGGGGGTATGATGGGATATCTCAAGGTGTATGCCCCAGGCACAACTTGGTTTCTATGTGTGTGTGCAAGAGGCACAGTTAGGTGCCCATAAGCACTGTTAGGTGGTGGTAGATGCCACATAGGATGATTGAGAGATTCTAGGAGCTGATTGAGGAGATGATTGTGGAGCTTGGTGGCTCATGTAAGAGGTGCCTACATATGGACCTCACCTTTCTTCATTCCATAAGCAATCAAGCATTCTCTCATTTCGTGTTTAGCTTCATGCTTTCCTTTTAGTTCTTCAACAACTCCACATAGGGAGTGGTTTACCATTTCTGATGTAGGAAGGAAAGGAACCGTGAGACTTGGAAATGATTATCCATGTGACATTGGTGGAGTGGGAGATATCCACTTGTCTCTTCCTAATGGTTCTACATTTGTACTCCAAAATGTTAGGCATGTTCAAATATGAAAAAGAGCTTGATAAGTACGAGACAGCTTGATGATGATGGCTATCATGTGTTTTTTGGCAACAATACATGGAAAATTAGCAAAGGGTCACTTTGATTGCTAGAGGTTCCAAGAATGGAATGCTGTACTCAATGCATGTGTCAGGCATAAGAGATACTGTAATCAATGTGACCGAGCAGCCATCTGTCTCTTTGTGGCATCATCGGTTGGGACACATGAGCATGATAGGAATGAAGATAATTTCTAGTTTGCAGTATGTTCTCGTGTTTAATTTTTCAAATTTTAGCATGTGTGAACATTACATGTATGGGAAGCAAACACGGCCTTTACATAAAAAATATTTGGGCAAGAAGAGGCTTCAACCATTGGAGTTGGTTCACAGTGATGTGTGTGGACCTATGCCTACTATCTCATTGGGTGGTGCTTCTTACTTTACTACTTTCATTGATGATCCTACACAGAAAGTGTGGATGTATCCTCTTCGGAAGAAGAGTGATGTCTTTGACGCATTTCAAAATTCTTAGCATTTGCTGAAAATTAGTCGGGCAAGAAGCTCAAATGCTTGCACATTCATAATGGAGGAGAGTATACCTTTCATGAAAAATTTTTGTGAGCTATGTGGCATCAAGCGGGAGTTTACTACTCCTGAGAATCCTTCTCAGAATGGGGTTGCTGAGAAGATGAATAGAACTATTCAAGAAAGGAATATAAGCATGCTTTCTAATGTTGGTCTACCTCATGGCTTTTGGGTTGAGTCTATCAAGACAGCAATACATCTTATCAATAGATCGCCTATTCATCGTTGATGTGGCTAGAATAAAGCGTCGCTCTCTGAAGAAGAATTTCATGGTTGTTTACAGGATTATAGAACACATGGCAGAGGTTTGGTCAGGCAAGCCACCATCTTATGGGCATCTTCGTGTATTTGGCTGTGAAGCTTATGTTCATATCCCTAAGTAAAAATGCAGCAAGCTTGATCCAAAGTCAAGGAAGTGCATTTTTCTTGGAGATGGTGATTCAGGCGAGATGGGATACCAATTGTGGGATCCAGAGGCCAAGAAGATAGTACGTAGCCATGATATTATATTTAATGAGGACAAGATGCACAAGAAGCCAGAGAAGACTGTTGAGATACGCAAAGTGGTGTTTCAAGAGGATGGACAACCACCATATAAGAGGCATGCACAGCTTGTTCCACATGATGCAGGGCATGGAAAGCCCATAGATCGTGAGGTGGGAGAAAACATCTAGGTGGACAACCTCAGGTTATGCAGGAAAATCAATTGGGACATCAAGATGCTCATGGTGAGCAAGTGTTGAGACGTTCCATTAGAGTCTCATAACCTCCACAAATATATGCTCCATCTCTAGATTATGTCATGTTGACAGATTGTGGTGAGCCTTCATGCTTTGAGGATGCTACATCTAAGGATGACAAGCATAAGTAGGAGAAGGCTATGCAGTCAGAGATGGATTCTTTGACGAAGAATGCTACTTGGGATTTGGTTTATTTACCCAAAGGAAAGCATGCATTACCATGCAAATGGGTTTACAAGCTAAAGATGTCTCTAGCAGATGCATTGCCTAAGTATAAGGCAAGGTAGGTAGCCAAGGGTTTTAAGCAAGAGAAGGGTATTGACTTTGATGAGATCTTTTCCCCAGTGGTAAAGATGACTACCCTTCGTATAGTGCTTGCATTGGTTGCCAGACAGGACATGGAGCTTGTCCAAATGGATGTAAAAATAGCTTTTCTACATGGAGATCTTCATGAGGACATCTATATGCAGCAGCCAAAGGGATTTGTTGTGCAAGGCAAAGAACGGGTGGTATGCAAGCTTCAAAAGTGCCTTTATGGGCTGAAGCAGGCTCCTAGGGAGTGGTACCATAAGTTTGATGCATTTATGTAATCCCAAGGGTACACACGGAGTGAGATAGATCATTGTCTCTACACGAAGAAGGCATCAGATGGCAGCCTTCTTATTTTGATTTTATATGTTGATGACATGCTTATTACTGGGAAATCTACTTTGGATGTGGATGCCTTGAAGAAAAGGTTGCATGAGACCTTTGACATGAAGGATTTGGGTGATGCCAGTCACATACTTGGCATGAGGTTTGTTTGGGATAGGAACAAGTAACTCCTTCATTTGTCACAGAAAGAGTACATTAGCAAGGTACTTGATCGTTTCAATATGGAGAGGGGGGAGTCCATAAGTACCCCATTGCCTCCATATGTGAAACTCAGCCAAGCGAACAACCCTAAGTCAGATGAGGAGTGGGCTGAAATGGCAAATATACCTTATGCATCCATAGTAGGAAGCTTGATGTATGCCATGGTTGCTACACATCCAAATATTTCTTTTGCAATGGGAGTTGTTAGCAGGTATATTGCAAATCCTGGCAAGAAGCATTGGGAGGTAGTGAAAGGTATCATGAGATACTTGAATGGTACAAAGAACATGTGCATTTTCTTTGGGAGGAAGGACACATCTGTTGTTGGAGATGCAGATGCTGATTTTGTCGGGAATATAGACACTAGGAGGTCTACTATAGGATATGTTTTCTCATTCATTGGAGGTGCAATTTCATGGGTCTCTCCTTTGTAGCCATGTACAACTTTGTCTACCACTGAGGCAGAGTATGTTGCAGCCACTAAGGCATGCAAGGAAGCTATATGGCTTACTCATCTAGTGGGAGACTTGAGCATTGCAGGAGAGGTTCCAGTTTTGCACTGTGATAGTCAGAGTGCCATCCAGTTGGCACGGAATCCTATCTTCCATGCGAAGACAAAGCATATTGATGTGAAGTATCACTTCATCAAAGAGGTGATTGAGGACAAGCGCATCCAGCTTGTCAAGGTTCACACAGATGAGAACCCTGCATATCTTCTTACAAAGAGTCTTTCCTCAGAGCGGTTTGCACATTGCAAAGTGTTGATGGGTATCGGATGACATTAGGATGCCCATCTTCTCCCTTAAAGATGCATTGGCCTTTAAGTGGGAGGTTGTTGGGGTAAACGCCAATGGCCCAGTCTATACCCCTTTGTACCATACATATATAATAAGAGCTTACCTTGATCTAGGTGAGTTAGCACCCACCATTTTTCGGTGTTCTCCCTTTCTTTGTTGCTCTCCGATAAGACCTCCTCTCATCACACACATTCTTGAATGTGCTTTAAGATCCAACTATTTGTCACCTCAAGTCATGGGTTTTCACCATGTGGCATATGTATTTCTACTTCTATTGTGTCCACTGCAAAAAAATCAATAGGAATTCTTGTGCCATGATTATCTATCCAATGCCTATAAGCATATATCATGTAACAAATACCATAAACTACTTGACACCTTATTCCTAAACTTTCTTCACTAACTACAGATCTAAAATGATATCTCTTCTAGAAACCTTCCCCGACATTCCATGTTAGGTATATGATATTATCAAGAAGTTCCTCTTCCAAGTCTTTTCATACCCACATGGTCTTTGTTTTGTGGATGAAGAAATATTTGAATCAGAACGAGTACAATGGAGGGCATGAACCAACTACACAAAAAGATTTTGAATTGAAAATAAATGAAGGGCGGTGGATACATCCTTGATGAGGGGTGGGGGTATGCCCCTGAGTTAGACCCCCCAGGTTGTTGTTGCAGGAATTGAGGGGGTTGCGGAGGGACAATCGTCTTCTTTGAAGCGGGGTCAGACTGAACTTTATCAAACTTTTGAGCAATCTCATGTGCTAGCACCATAGTTTCTGGATTCTCGCATTTAAGCTTGAGACGGAATTCATCACTCGCTCCTGCTACAAGGTAGCCCAGCACATGCTGAGTCATTCCAGCTCGAAATCTGGCATTGTCCTCCTGTGTGGCAATCAAATAGTCCAGGAGCATGGCCGCTCGATCCACATATCGACGTGCCATCTCACCTTCTGACTGCTTCAAGTTTGCCACCTACAGGTACACATTCTCCGGCTCCTCTTCTTTGCCAAAATACTCAATCATCGCTGTTGTCAACCGTGGCCAGCTTTGGCGAACGTCTTCGGCTTGCTTCTCATACCACACTTAAGCCAAACCCTCTAGAAATGTGGAAAGAACCAATAGCCATCTGTCTTCAGTAAGAAAGTTGAGAGAAACACAACGGCGCTTCAAGGCCACAAGATACTCATTTGGATTTTCTTCCACCCATCCACAAAACACGGGAATGTCAACCATGCTTGGAAGATGGAAAAGAGAGTCTTATCTATGGACGAACAATAGTAAGAGGAAGCTTGAACTGAAAATCGGATGAAGATACATCTACAAAGCACACATAGGCAGGGTAGGGTGTGACTGGTGTAGTGTGAAATACTACACGAGAAGAATCTTCAGCATAGAATAGCACATAGACAATCTTAAAAGGACCAACCCTCATGATATCACATCGATCTTTACAAGCGAGGGTTAGAGGCGTGGCGTTGCATGAGGTTGTTCATCAAGGCAAACAAGAATGCCATGACAAATGTCAACAGTTGGAGAGCTTGCACATCACCTTCAACTTCTTCCAGTTCTTGTAGTCGCCATGCTATTTCTTCAAGGGGTGTGCGGTCTGGCATCCTTCTTTTGAGCAATGTCCTTGAGAACCCTCCTGATGATCTTCCGAAGTCGGTGAACTCGTATCAAGTATGCCCAACACTTAGTTTCATGATGACCACAACCTTTGCATTCCTTACAAATGATCACCCTCCTTCGTGGCTTGCGGCTTTGTTGGGGTGGCGCTTCCACTCGCGTCATGCGTGATTGAAGTACAAGCTTCACGTGCCAAGAAATCAGCAACAAGATTTCGAGCTCAAGGGATATGCTGAATTTTTACCTCTTCAAATTGGTTGCAAAGTTCCAATACTTGTTGATGTCATGGAACCAAGCCTTTGCTCCGCACCTTCCACCTTCCACTAACTTGTTCACACACTAGTTGAGAATCTCCTTGCACCTTCAATTGCTTGGCATGATGTTCTTGTGCCTTTTGTAGCCCAAAAATGAGCGCCGAGTACTCAACTTGATTGCAAGTACTTGTGGGTGAAGACTTGCTGTAACAATACTCCTCACCACCCGGAGAAGTGAGCTTCACACCCACGCCAGCCGCCTTGGTCAAAGGTTTGTAAGCTCCTTCAAATTGAAGAATCCAAGATGTCATCACACCAAGACTAAAATTCAGACATCCCAAGTTTCTCGGTAGTCCAAGATAGGTAGGAGGAGAGGGTGGGGAGAATTCAACACTTGAGCCAAACGTTCAGCACCAAATAAACTTGCAATCCTTTGTTGATAGTTTATCTTAAGACCAAAAAGAATTACAACTTGAAGCTCGAAATGAGGCACAAAAGGTTGATTAGGTACAAATGGATTCCTTGGTCGAAACATTACCGAGGCCTAGAAACCTTTGTAGTGAGATTGTGAATAAACCATTCAGGACGAGCTTATCCACAGGAATCAACAAGCAGATGCGCCAAATCTCCCCCCAAGCTTGGGGAGCATCCCACCCTTCGATGAAGGACACCGTTTTAATTACCTCTGAAGCAGCAAGTAGTTCGATCACCGCATAATGAGTAGAAGTAAAATCAAAATCCTCCCAGCGTATCAGTAGTTCTTCACCATGAATCATCCACGGTGTATCATTCCACCCGTCATCTCCTTCAACAATGCACTGGACAATCAGCCGTGGACAATCAGCCGTTGAAGGTCGACATGAAGATCAAGGAAGACATCTCGTGCATTGGTAGCCGTAAGGTGCGGAGGACCAGGCACCAATTCCTTAAATGCGTCGAGAAGTGACATAAATGTCCACCCTCCTCGTGTGGCGTGCGTCCGTGAAGTGAGCTTGGAGAAGTTCTGATTCAGCGATCTAGCAGGAGATGTGGGTTGAGCACATAAAATGAAGTATTTTTGCTTTTTACAGCAAGAGCAAACTCCCTATGGTTAGAGAGTTACAGTTCCCGCGATTTCAATATATGAACAAAAATCATTACATTTTTACCACTTCCAACTTGTTGGCCCAATGATAAGTCTTTCTTTTGTGAAGGGGGAGGTCTTGGGTTCAAATCCTACTCTTTAATAAAAAGAGAGGAGAAGGAGAAGAGAAAGAGAAGAAGAAGAGAAGAGAGAGGGGGGCGCGGGATCTGCTGTTACAGTTTTGCAGAAGCTCAGAAAACTGTCCGCGACCAGAAGCCGCAGCAGTCCAGAGAAAAGGAGATCATGGCGACGCTCAAGGGCCATAGAGAAAAGGAGACCATGAGGCTAAGCATGGCGACGCTCAAGGGCCATAGAGAAAAGGAGATCATGAGGGCGAACGGTTGTCATAGGAGGGAAAAGGAATTAGAAGTGGAGGGAAGGAAGAGGGAGACTATGACACAAGGGGAAAAGGAGAGGGGGAAGAGAAGCATGTACATGATAGGAGGAGGAATGTAGAGATGGAGACATCAAGGGAAGAGAACCATACTTTATTTGAAAGAAGGGATGAGAGGGAAATATCAAAATACTAGCTAGGTGGCTTTACAAGAATGAGCGTGTCTCATCAAGGAATAGCCCCCTCCTTTTATAGCCAAAAGAGGGGGTCTCTCCCCATTAATGTATCCTCCCACATGCATGGTGTGTGTGGAAAAGTCTCCCATGTGGGCTAGGTGGTTACGCACTCTCAATTGTGTGCGACAACCCTTTGCCTCAATTTTCCACATAAATCAAGCCCCATATCTCAAGTCTATGATACTCCCTTGGTCTCTTTCCAATTTTATAATATGTTCAAACCTCTAGGAGGACAAGTGGAGGGTTGGCACAAGGAATCTTGCCACCTCATTCTACTTTCCCCATTATTTAACTTGCTCTCTTGGACCTTCTATACCTCCCCCACATAGGCCTATCCCATATGGAGGGAATAACTCAATATAATATCCATCTCCACCTATTTTATATTGCTTCTCCCATGGACTTTGAGCCATATCTCACTAAATGCAGCGTAGGTGGAGGGGTGGCACATGGAAGAGCCATGCCACCTTACATTTTATAATATTACTATCATGGATTATGTACGACACACCTTATGGGTCCTCTTACATGGAAGGGTGGCACATGGTCATGCCCTGCCACCTCAACCTTGGGCCCTATGCACACCATAGTTTATTATACTATTGCCATATATACAAACACACATACATATTAATGCCTTTTTTCTTAGACAATTTTATCCATAACAACACACACACACACAAACACAAACACACACACGCACACACACACACTTACTTCTTGTCCCCTTACACCGTCAAAAAAGAAGGGGATGGAGTGAGAGTGGAGGAAATATATATATATATATATATGTATACATATATACATACATGTATACATATATGTATACATGTATACATACATGTATACATACATGTATACATACATGTATACATATATGTATACATGTATGTATACATGTATACATATATGTATACATGTATACATATATGTATACATGTATACATATATGTATACATGTATATATACATGTATACATATATATATATATATATATGTATACATATATACATATATATATGTATACATATATATATATGTATACATATATACATATATATATGTATACATATATACATATATATATGTATATATATATATATATATGAAAACAATGGCTGGCACTTATTAGCCAGACGAACCATGGAATATGATATCTAGAATGACCCTTGGGACCCACAAGTCTCAATGAATACCCTATGCATGTCATACGAAGTAATTGGGCAAGGCAAGTTACCAAAGGTGATATGATTTATTAGTGGGAATACGTTTATGGCACTTGATCGAGCATTGGAGGAGACTACTAGCTGATTATTTAAGGAGTTCGATGAGTCGTTTAAATACATTAATTTTTAATTTCCCGTGAAAAAACCTTGTGTCATAAATTAGGGGACCACGGTGACCATTTTTGAGCAAATGGGGACCCTTTTAAGTACTCATCTTACCTAGGGAAGTGATCCTAGCAAACCTTTGCTTGATGAGAGGCCAATGTGGCCACGTAGCTGCACTAGTGTTGTACTATGATCACTGACCAGGGAAATCGCATGCACCACCTTATGTGAAAGGGAAGGAAAAGGGATTGGTATGAGCTTGAATGCAAAAACATGCACTAATGGCTCTTGGGAGCCATTGGGAGAGCCGCGAGAAGACAAAAGTAAACTAGCAGCAAATTTGCACAGAGGGATTAGGCGAGGATGTCACTACACAACCTCTACACAACATGGTTTGGGGAGGAGAGCTTCAGTAGTCCAAACTAATTAATCGAGTGTGATTCCCAGATCCCACAAAACTTTGAGGGGAGAGTAATAAAGGCATAAACTTTGAGCTATATGCCTCTAGCTCCCCTAGCTCCCCACACAAGATTTGTAGCATATGTCTGATGGGTAGCTATGCTAGACACGGAGGCAGAGTGGCGTAACACACAATTCTAGTAAAGAGACCATGGATCTTGACCAGGTAAATTCGAGACATGTGTCCATATTAGACACCATGAGGCTTTTTAACAACGATTAATTGAAGTTGTTTACCCTTCAAGCATACAAGAGACTGTGTGGAGCATTTGGCGACCATTGCCTACAACACTCACTCAAGAGAGACGAGTGGAAAACTTCCACGATAGGCTCCAACTACTAGCTCTAGGATAGCCTATGAGGAGTTGGCCAAGGTTGTGAGATATGTGAATACGCCTCCTTTCCATTGAGATGTTAGAACTATGATCCTTTCTAGAGGACCTTGGATGGAGGCAAACTACATCACTAGTAGTGCAACAACCACCACTTGTACAACCAGTAGTATTCCACCTATTGTACCTCTAGAAGTTGCTCCTCCTAAAAATATGAATCCCAATGTAGTAAGTTTGAAGTGCAAGACTGCAAAGTTCAAGGTTGTAAGAAAGAACTTAGATATCCATGTCAAACAATTTGAAACATGTTCTCAAGAAAGCAACTTTGAAATGATGGTTCGAGATGCAAGGAAGAAGTAGCAACTTACAGGTACTTTTTTAGTAAAAACAATGAGCTCGTTTAGTCCATATAGAGTGGCACATTTCATAGATTACAATGCCTTGAGAATAGATTTTCTACCATGTTTCTGAAAAGGAAGGACCCCTAATGATGTCATGAAAAAGCTAAGGAAATTGAGACTAAGCAAACTCCTGGTAGGGGATTACACCCAAAAATTGTATAAGTTGCATATAAGATTGAATATGGCAGAAAGATTAACCAATAAGATGCTTGTGGAATAACATTGTAAATGACTTTAAGCAGATATCTACAATGCAATTGAAGGATTGGACCTATCAACAATGAGACCAAGAGATTCTAATGCACTCACTAACTTGACAAAAAGATCCAAAAGAATATGTGTCACTCAAAGAAGAGTCATCCCATAGAGGTATGTTGGTACAATCCTAATGCAAGAATTATTCTGGCAAAAAGTGCAACATGAACTCTATGGCTAGCATAAACTAGATTTCCTTTGAACCAAACACAAGTTTTGAGAACCTCATCAAGTGAGCAACTAGAACCAACAAAGAAATAACTAAAACTAGTAAAGGAATGCATGTGGATCAAAATTGGTGTAGATAAAGATTGCAAGTAAATAGTCACTATGCAAGACCATATAGTCCTTCATGGTGTAAGCATAGATAGAAGCATGGAATTTCAATATCTAGTATGGCAACAATGCTAAGAGATAGGTGAGAATAAACCCCCAAAAGAAAGTGTCATAATCATTCATGAGCTACCAACTACATCAAATCAAAATACTTTTGTCAACCTAATTGATACTCAAGCTTTCCTCCATGAGCACCAAGATTTCTCGGGTTGAATGGAAATCAAGGAATTCCATGATGACCCAAATGACAAAGTGAGGGATCAAGGAGGATCAAAGCACCACAAGAGAGACATAGGGTAGCAAACACTCAATCTATTGCAATGTGTGTACTCAACAATACATGATAGGCTTCTTATTTAGAGAGAGCCTTTAGAATAGACAAACCATGTGGGATCCTCTCATCCACATCTCTCCTTGTGGATATCCTTGATCCACATCTCCACATCATGTAGTCCACATCCTAGGGTGGCTACTTTAATTCTTTCCTATACCATACCTTAGCCCTTTAATCTATTTGCACATGGCACCATATCTCAACACCTCCCCTTGGTTCCATGATCCTTTGGCTATTGCAAGGTGGTCAGATGTGAGTTACAAGATCAAATCCTCCCCTGGGTACTTACATAGTTACTCTCAGGTGGTCAGGTTCGATTTACAAATATAGGCAAGGTTGGCAAGGGTTTTCGTTTCTCAATACATTCCATTGATGTCACCTTTTGGCTCATGGCTTGATGACGATTCCACGTAGTTGACCTACTGGTTCTTCAATCTGCAATCTTCTTCCTTGTGTCTCAGCTTCTTGCAATTGTGACACTTTGGTTTGTTCTTCAATTTGCAGTCACTTTGATAGTGACCCATCCTTCCGCAATGGTAGCACTTCGTTGATGTTTTACTGAATAGTGCTTGTTCTTCATTATAGCTGTTGCGTGTTGATGTCGATGTCGATGTCGATGTAGATGCCTTCAACTCTCTTTCTTTTTCAAGAAGAGAGGATACACATTCTTCAAACTTTGGATCTGGAAAATTCTTCAAAGTGGTTGTCAATGCACTATACTCTGCAGGCATGCTTTTAAGGAGAATTGCAAGTGCATCTTTGTCTCCTACTTTTGCATTTATGCCCTCTAGTTGAGTCATAATGCTTTTGATTTTGTTGACAAATTGTGCCATGGATTCATTGAAGCCCATGTGCATACCATAGAATTCAATCTTAAGATGGATTTCTTGGTTTTTGGCTTTTGCACCAAACATTGTGTTCAACTCATCCCATGCATCCTTGGCATGATCCTTAGAGTCTATATGATGAATTATGTTTGGACCCAAGTGCAATCCACTGAGTGATAGTGCTGCTTCATCTTTTTCCTTCCAAGCATCATTTTGTGCAGTGGGTATGTCTTCTTTTATAGTCTTCCAAAGCTTTTGGTGCATCAGGAGATATCTCATTTGTGTAGACCATGTGTGAAATCCATCCCCGGTGAACTTCTCAACAGTTGGGGTGCGGATTGCCATTGCAAAGGTCTTACCAGTTGATGATACTTTCAAATTTGGTAGTTTCTAATTGCATACAAAAAATCTGAGTTGACAGGCGCGTAGAGCTCAAAAAACTAGTTATTTTTCCTTTTTGGAGCGTGTGCAAATTCTTTCTGGATTGAGAGTTATGCCTTGTCGAAGATTTTGTGGAGAAGAGGGGGCATGATGAGGTGGCACAGAGAGTCACATGCTGCTTACAAACCAGTGCTTAGCAAGGGGTTACTATGCTGAGGTGTCACTGTGGTGACCCTTCAACCCAGCTTCTTTAACCTAGGGTTACATAAACTGTACCATGGTTACATTAACCCAAGCAGTTGAACTCAACCATAGGCTAACCTAAGGTCATGGGGTTGAATGGCTTATCTGCCACGTGTCCTATCAAGGGACTGCCACATGGCCTAAGGTCTAATCTTAGGAAGGAAAAGAAGAGAGAGTTTTGAGGTTGCAGAGGCGCGACGACGACGACGGCTTCGACGGACTACAATGCGATGACGACGATGGCTTTGACGGAGAGAGCTTGTGGGTCGCGAGCGTGAATCTGGTTGATGAGATGGAACCGCGGGTTGCTTGACGTAGATGGGTTCTGTGTTGAGCCGTTTGTATGCTCGTTGGCCCGTTGGAGCGTAGGAGCCACGGAGAGCCTATACCGGCTGGTGTTGTCATCAGAGTTGTGCCTTTGGAGCCGATGCTGAGTGTGAAGCTTAGGAGTCTACCCGACAATGGCGAGATGGAGAGATGCTGGGCCGTGGGGATCTCGATGGGCTGCCTTGTCGTTGGGTGGTGTCGGTTGCTGTGAGACGAAAGTGGCTTTGTTCTCTCAACTTGATGGATGCGCAGAGAACAGCGGCTGCTGTTGCTTAGTCAAGGATGCTGTGTATAGTGCAGAAGGGATAGGCTTAGATCTAGCGAGGTCGCCTTGGAGATGCAAGCCTGTTGGCTCGATAGTTACTTCCAAAATCTATTTGAGCTGGAGCTTTGCTTGATGACAAGGCCGATGAAGCTATGGAGTGTGACACTCATTGATAGATAGGCTGTAGATAGAGGAGCCTTATGAGCCTTTTTGTCTCTCCCTCACAGAAGAGTACGGTCTAGGATATCTCTCTCTCACACAAGAACATTGGACGGAACATCTGAATCTCTCTAAATGATTCTAAGGAGTTGAAAAAGAATGGACTCTCTTTGTCTCTCTCAAGCAACTAAGTCTCTAATCTCTTGAAGAATAGAAGAGACCTCTCAAACGAAGGATGGCGCCTTAACCAAAGATACAACCATGCTCTGATACCATGACAAAGTGAGGGATCAAGGAGGATCAAAGCACCACAAGAGAGACATAGGGTAGCAAACACTCAATCTATTGCAATGTGTGTACTCAACAATACATGATAGGCTTCTTATATAGAGAGAGCCTTTAGAATAGTCAAACCATGTGGGATCCTCTCATCTACATCTCTCCTTGTGGATATCCTTGATCCATATCTCCAAATTATTGAGAATGGTACCAAAGTTTTGGAAAAAATAGTACAATAACTCTTAGTAAAGAATGATGCAAAAGTCATGGATAAATCTAATCAAGAGCTATAAGAACCACTAGAAGACCCATTAGTATTCCAAGATGAATAAGAGGACTTGGACTATAAGATCCCAAGTTTGAAAGTTTAATGAAATGTTCAAGAGCTACCCAAGATAGTACTTGATGGTGAATCCAGAGTTAATACCTTACTGTAGTTCATGTACAAATGCATGGGCCTATTAGATTTGGATCTAGAATATGTTTTACATCAAGATGGCAGATCAATCAAGATTTCAACCAATGGGCATCATATGAAACCAATAGATCATGATCCAAGGCTTTACATTCTGAGTTGTCCTTAAAAAATGGATGGAGACACATAATATCCAACGCTTTTGGGAGGACTATGGTTCAAAGTAACCTAGGTCAACCAAGATTGGGGTTCTTCAAAATTAATGTTTGGAGTGGAAACGAGAAGACAAAGTTAGAGATGACACTAAAAGTGGTACTAAATAAGGAATTGCATCCTTTGGATGGCTCAAGGTATCAACATGATGTTGGAGCTGAAGATGATGAGTAACATCCATTGCCATTCCATCCATTGTCCCAATTATTGAAATGGATTTGAGCCAGATAGTGCAATGATATGTACGAAGGAAATAGAACACAATCCCAGTGTTTGCTATTTTCATAGTCAAATTCAATCAGAAATAGAAGAAATAAGAAAACACTTGTCAGGTTCAAAAGCAAACTACAATATTCAGGAAGTTTCCATCATCAGAAGTGGAATGAGGATGTCATTACAAAGTCTATATAGCATATCAAGAATAGTTGTGGAGAATGTTACCATTGTAGCCCACTTGACTTTAGTAGAAACATCTAGCCCTTAGTCAGAGTCAACCAACTCCTAGTCTGATCTGCATCTATCAAGCCTTATGGACATGTTAGGCAATTAAGCACATCGCCACCATAGGAATTTTACTCATCGGTATTTTAAATGTCTCTCAATTTAAATTCTCGATATCATCATAGGTCATGGATGACCATTGGGGGAAATGTGGATTTAAATGGCATACTACCCAATTGTAACTGGTTACCAATTGTTTGAAATTCAAAGTATTATACTCAATTGATCTAGAGGTTGGGTACTTATACTCCATGGTGATATGAGTGTAGCATTCTTCAACCAAAATTCTAACTTTTCATCCATTTTTGTGTCTACTTTTTACTCCTTTTGCTATGTATTTTTTAGTTATGATATCATATCTTTGTTTTTTGACCCAATCCAATGCTCTATTATGCCTCAACTCGTTTACTACATTTTTCACTTGTGGTTGTGTGTGTAAATACTGATCTTGATACATTTTTCTAGTTCACAATAGTTTCTTGCACGAACACCTTGGTGACCATAAATGTTTAAAGAACTTGTATGGTATACGTCTACGTGAGGCGCACATTATCTTTGTTGTGAACAAATTTATCATTTTGTGGATTTGGTTGAGTCCCTCAAGGATTTAATATCCTCTTGTTCGTGTTTGATCCTAGACGTTGGGGGAGCCATCTCTGCCCCACCGCCATTATATCCCCCACTGCTCAAACTTCCACTCATGCTTGCATGCATTTTCGACCAATCACAATGGTAAAATACTGCAAGTTCTTGAGCCTCTCTACTAATTATGATAATGCCCATGTTATGGTATTTGAGAGTGCTTAGTAAAAAAAACTTCCATTGGCATAGAGAATTGAAGCATTGAAGGTATCCCCATTACTTTTGACATTCTAGAAGAAGGCATCACTCTAGGTTCTATAGTATAGCATCAACTTTTATAGGTTTCACGGCCCTTAGTGCCACTTTCTTGGCTTGATACCACAAATAAAATACCACAATACATGTTCTCGCTAAGCTCAGTGGAATGGACCAAAAGGATATGATGCTCCATGACTATGGCTATATTCAACATGCTTCTGAATCGACTTACCCTCATCAATCGGTCAGCACAGGAGATTTTGAACTTGTATTTTGTTCATGGTCTTAATCATAAACTAAAACAACCTGTGGATTTTGCAAATATTGCAACTGCCACATTTTAGAATTTTGTCAATGGCATGTGCCACACAGAGAATATGTTGGTCCACAAGAACAAACGTTTCCACAGGGGGGATTTCAAGTAGAATGGACTCTTGGGATGATTCATGTGCTTCTACATTGGATGATAGCAACTCAAATGAAGAAGTTGATAACATCGTGCATGAAGACGTTCAAGTAAGAAGGCCAACATGATGACTCTATAGGAGTCAGTGGCCAGGGCTCAGCTCCTTGAGGATGACATGAGAGCTACTTCATGTCTCTGACTCATCATTTGGTGTAGCAAATGCCACAACAATGGACATGGTTCTAAAGAGTGTGGACTCAATCACTTGTGGTGTGCTATATGCTATACTCTAATTCACACTTCCGATGCACGTTGGTGTAATGCTTGTCAAGCACCTCAAAATTAGTAGCCAATGTCTAGAGCCTTATTGTCATGTGGTGCTAGCTAAGGCCCCTATTGTTGCAGCACTTACAACTATCAATTGTTGCTACTACGCTTGGTCATGGACCTCACGTATTGGTCCCCGTGAGCATATTGTTTCTAATATTGTGGTGTTGTTAAATCACCATAATATCAAGGGTGAATTGTACAAACGGCATCATTAGAGAAGGAGTAGTTATGTACCATCATAGTCATGGCTCTTGCTATTGCTCCTCAAGTAAATTCAGTGGATGTTGTTACTCTGAATAGGCTGGATGAAAGGCCTACTAATAATGTAGCCTTAGTTAATGCCATGACAAGAGCAATGAAGATGCCTCTAGGTTTTTCATTGCCAAGTGGGAGTTCAGAGGCAAGAAAGGTAAAGAGCCAATGACTGGCAGGTGAAAAAAACATAATTTAAATCATGAAGACTCTGTAAATTACATCATGGACACATAATTTGAATCACGGAGACTCTGTAAATTACATCATGGACTACTAGAAGTCAACTTATAGTTAGATTTTAAGTACTACTAGAAGGAGTTGTTTCATAACTTTCAATCTAAAACATAAGCTTCCTATTTTGGTCAATGACTTGCACTCGCACAACCACCGCTTTCAAAATATCGCCTTTTTTATCATGCCATTTGCTACAATAGAAATAATTCTTTGTCTTCTTATTTATCTTGGTGTGACCTCACTTGTATTGAAAGCAATTTCTAATACCACATTCTTTTCCTGCACATTGTGGACCCCCCAACATATCGCCTCCTTTGTTCAATGCATCCACTTCCTCCTCGCTCAGGTTTGTTCCATTATCAACAACAACTGGCCATTGCTCTAGAGGCAATGTGGGTGGATTCACAATGCTCTTGTTTGGATGATGCCACATATCAATCACATTTTAATGGTAGAATCACATGATTTGTTGTGTTTCATCCCAATTGTAAACCCACTTTCCAAAGAATCCTAGGGCCACATTTTGATCCCATGGTTCATTGATAATGGCGCTACCTGGCACATGACCTAGGACAAGGAGTGCTTCTCCCAAACTGAACCTGGGACCTTGAGAATTGATGATCACCATTGGTGATGATTCAAAGGGTCTAGTAAAAGGGAGAGGTTTCATTCATTTTTCTACTCATGATAGAGGACAAAAAAGTTTGTCTGACGTTTTGTATGTACCAACAATTGCAAAGAACATGCTGACAAGGAAAAACATGAATGTGAATTTTCATGACAAGCCCATTTTGGTGAGAAATTGCCAGAACAATGAGATTGTGCTCATGCCATTTAGGAAGGTGGTCTTTACCAGGTAAATGCATTCATTACTTGTGATTAAAATTTAGTGAGAATGTTGTGGCACAGCCACTTCAAGCACATACCACTCGCTACTTTGGAAAAAATGCATGACATGAATATGGTAATCGGACGTCGAAAGCCTCACCCACATTTTTCTTTCTGCATGAGGGTAAGCAACATCAATAATTCTTTCCATTCAGCTAGAAGAGGACAACTTGCTACTTTGGAAAAAATGCATGATATGAATATGGTGATGGGACGTCGAAAGCTTCACCCACATTTTTCTTTTTGCATAAGGGTAAGCAGCATCAATAATTCTTTCCATTCAGCTAGAAGAGGACCACAACACCATTAGAACTAGTATACTCCAACTTGTCTGGGAACATGTCCACAAGATTATTTACTAGTTGTTGGTATTTTATCACAAGGGGATTTTTTTGGCGAGCATCTTTTCGCGAGCTTGCCCAAAAATGGTGAGCATACTCTCTCTATTCTCTCTTCTCTCTTCTCTCTTTGAATGTATGTTTCCCTCTCTCTAATCGCTCATGTACACTCTCTTCGTTTCCACTCCCCACTATCTAGTTATGCCCCCCCCTTCTCTCTCTCTCTCTCTCTCTCTCTCTCTCTCTCTCTCTCTCTCTCTCTCTCTCTCTCTCTCTCTCTCTCTCTTCCCCTCCCTCTCTCCCTCTCCCAGTCCCTCTATCCCTCCCTCCCACGCTTCCTCCCTCCCTCCTGCCCCTCTCTCTCTCTCTCTCTCTCTCTCTCTCTCTCTCTCTCTCTCTCTCTCTCTCTCTCTCTCTCTCTCTCTCTCTCTCCCCTAGTCCCTCTATCCCTCCCTCCCACGCTTCCTCCCTCCTTCCCGCCGTGCCCCCCCCTCTCTCTCTCTCTCTCTCTCTCTCTCTCTCTCTCCCTCTCTCCCTCCCTCCCTCCCTCCCTCCATGACTCCCTCCCTCCACACACCTATCTCTCTCCCCTCTCTTTTAATGTCTATTTCCCTCGCTCTCATCTCACATCTACTCGTTCTTGTTCTCAACTCCCTTCTGTTTCCTCTTCCCCTTTCACACCCTATGTGTGTGTGTGTGTGTTTAAAAAAAGAAACCTCTAAACAACACGACACACGATGCTTAGAAAAAGGTGGAAAAATCTTTATTTTCAAAAATATTTGACTTATGGATATTAATAAGTACAAAGTGTCGAACCCATCCAGTAACCTCCACTCTGAGGTTGGGGTCTACTTACCTGCCACCATCCAAACAAAACAGTGTGTTAGAACAGCATAGTTTCGTGAGGGAAGACAAGTAATGCTTGTAAACCCCAGCTTGTTATCGCTTATACCAAAGAGCAACACACCTACTAGGATTCTGAAATGAATAAAAAACTGTAGCATCAAAAAATTAGAAAGTAAAAGAAGGGGGATCCTGCTCCTTTACAAGAGATAGTTAATTTCCTTTAAAAGGAGAAATAAGGGGGGTATCACACCCTTATGAAAGAAAATTACTAGAACATATTTTAAATTAATCATAAAAGAGAAAAAATGATTGAACCAAAAAATATATTGCAAGTATGAAGAAAAAATACCTCATAAAGGAACACAAAAAGTAATTAAGCTAAGAAATGATTAATTAGATAAGTAATAATTGGTAGTAGTGTTAAGATACTAGGCAAATTGCATAAATTTACATACGGTACTTGAAAAAAAGACCTACATGAGCACAAAAATGAATTAGAAAAAAATTAAATCGAATCAAGAAATTGTTTTTAACTTGAAAGAAGAAAAAAGAAAAAGAGAGATAAAAAAAAAGCATTGATTAAAGGGGGGGGAAAGGTTTTTATAAGGCGAGGTAGATAGGAAAAGGGGGAAGAAGGTTTAGTTAATAAAGAATAAAGAAAGGGATAGAGGGGGCTGGGCGCCACCAGGGACCAGGGAGAGTGTGTAAGTAGAGGGTGGAAGAGGAGAGGGGGTGAGGGGGTGACACGTATGTTAATTTAAAGAACAAAAAACAGGGTTAAGAAGAGAACTAGAACCTGAGCATCCATGTAAGCCGTGAAGAGAAAAAGGAAGTCGAGACCTCTTGGAGATTTGGAGTAATGGTGCGGTCGTGGGCGGCAGTACAGTACTACAACAGAGAGATGGAGATCAGATGATGGCATGGAATCTGGTCTGGATAGCGAAGGAGGAATGGAGCTCGTGTCAGCCAATGAAGGGAGAGGGCATGGAGCTCGGAGTACGGGTGGGAGGAGATTGATACGAGAGGTGTGGTCGCACAATCGCGGGAGCACAGAGCAGAGAGTTGGGAGCACATCGCAGTGGGCAGAGGGTAATGAAGGCTAGGCTTAGTCAGTGGAGTGAGAGGAGGGTAGAGTAGGTAATTTATAGGCTTGGCATGTAGTCGAGCCTGTAGGTAGGTCCTAGGGTATGCATGTAGTCGGGTGTGTAATAAGTGTTTTAGGGAGGCGGGCCAGTTAGGCGGCTCTAGGGAAGGCATGAAACTACGTGCGAGTGGAGAAAAAGATAGAGGGTGGATTAAAAATGCGACAAGGGGGGTTGGGTTTCTTTTTTTTTTATAATAATAATTAAAATAGGATTGAAAAATCAACAAAAGGGAAAAGTAAAGGTAAAATAAATTAGGAGATAGGTGGGACAAAGTAAATAATTAAATGGAAAAAAAATTAATAGAGGAAAATTTGAAAAAAAGGAGAATAAATAGGAAATATATTTTAAAAGGGAGTAAACTAACAAGGTTTGAAAAAAATTGAACATGTAAAATAAAGGATAAAAAGCAAAAATATATTTCTAAAGGAAAGTATGGGGGGTTCTTTTTAGGTGTTCATCCCAAAAATATATATATATATATGATTTGAAGAAGGAAATAGGGACGTTTTAAAGGGTGATGAAAATAGGAAAATGGGAATTTAAAGGAGGTTAAAGAAAAAATAGGGGGGGGGGGTTTAAAAAGGGGGAGGAAGTGTGTGTGTGTGTGTGTGCTCTCTTTGAAAAAATTAAAGAAAGATCATTTAGGAAAAGATAACTACTTATATGCAAACATCAGAAGAAAAGGGATGTAGTGGGATTTTTTCAAAGGAGGTACAAGGCAAACTTAGGGGGGTTATTTTCAAAAAAAAGAAGGGAAGTGTGTGTGTGTGTGTGTGTGTGTGTGTTGAGAGATCACGCTCAACATCATGTGATCATATGTGAATAGCACTAACACTTATAGAGTGCTATAAAGGAAAGGGTTAGATGCCCTAACCCTAACCCTAAATGGGTTTGTATATGTTCTACATTTTCAACTAAATCTAGTTTATAGTTAGTCATTTGTGGTGTGCTTTCTAGCTGTGCCCTCCCTCCTCATCTCCCCTCTTCATATTTTGTCATGGTATCAGAGCATGATTCTGCCTTCTGCTGAGGCTTCTGCTGAGGCACCATCCGTGAGAGTTTGAGAGAGTGATTGAGAGTTTCTCTTCAGTGATCTTCTCTTCCGTTTGAGAGAAACTTATCTTCACTTGAGAGACTATTCCATTCATTGTGAGAGATTCTTGTGAGATTTCATTCATGAGAGATTTTAGTTTGTTTGAAAGAATTCTGTCTATTCTTTCTTATTCATTCCTTGAGTGTATTCCTTGAGATATTTCATTGAAAGGTTTCTTTGAGAGAGTCCATACTGTCCATACTTGAATCTTGAGAAAGAGAGAGCAATTTAAGTCTTCCCTTTGACATTGGTCTTCTGCAATAGATGCAGTCTTAGACCTACAAGCACCTTGTCAACGAAGTGCCTCTTCTTAGCCGCATCTCCATCGAACTTTGCAGTCTACAACAGTCTTCATTCTAATGATCTTCAACAGCCATCTACAACAGTCTTCATAGCGGCTCCTCCACAAGCCTCAAGCTTCTCTGATGCAAAAACTCCACGACTACAAACCGGACAGCTTCAACCAATGAAGCAGCCGACAACTCCACAACAGCCCAGAGCTCCACCGACTGAGCGACCTCCAGCAATGCCATCTCCGAGCAAGCCAAGTGCACCAACGGCTAATCTCTCAATAGCGTCCGCCTCTCCAACAATGAACGTGACCTTCTACTCTGCCTTCTCCTCATCTCGTAACGCTTCTTTTTAACTCCCCTCCCACTGACTGTCCCACTTGCTACCTGCTTCAACAAGCCCGCTTCTGCGTTATGCACCGTCCCTACACCGGCTCGTGATGGAAAGCGAAGTGATGCGCCGTTCTGCCGTGCTGTAACCATTGAGGGAAGCTTGCCAGCGACGTAAAGGAGCTTGCAGAAGCCACAGGTTTTGTCGTCTACGCATCAGGGGGGCAAGTGTGAGACGGGACAAAAGAATGAGTTGCACTGAAGCATCTCATCTCCGTCGGCATCTCAACGAGCTCCCAGCCTCTAAGCTCCTACATACGCTCAAGCTCCATATGTGAGCTCCTCCAACCACCGACTAATCGAAAGCGCCAGCCATCTATGTGAAGCTTAGGATCTCCCTCCTGCGACTCACGATGTCCGGCCCATGACTCACGACGTCCAGCCCGTGATGAAATCTTCCATATTCCATCAAAATCTGTGAAGATTTTGGCCTATCAGAGGCTTGAACCATAGGCTCCCACGTCGAGTCCTTATCACACTAGCCCACGTGGCATATTTGCCATGTCAGCACCATCCAAACTCTATCTGCCACATCACCTAGCCACGTGGCAGACACATCAGCACACCTGCTTGCCACATCATCCATCAACAGGAAGGTACAGTTGCCACCTCAGTAGATCCAGTCACCTGCCATCTCAGCACAGGGCTCCACAGGCACACCCCTTGCTAAGCACAGTGCCACATCATCACTCCATGTGACTCACAGTGCCACATCATCACATCATTTTTACTCTTTTTTTGCCCCTCCACCTAGGTCAAGCTGTATCTCTTGATCTAGGAGGAATTTGAGGGTGCTACAAAAAGGTGAAACGATCGATTTTTCGTGCTCTACACGCTCATCACATCACGCATACATGTTGGTGTAAGTATCACTCACTTTTGAGCCTCGCCGACAAATCCAATTCCTACATGCACATCAGCCTCTATATCGATGCATCTGACCCAACACATAAAAATAACCAAAGAAAAGAAATTATTTCATGTTCTTTCATCAATCAACGGTTGGTATAGATCTAGATCAGAGTAGACTAGATTGCCATAGACGGGACGATTTGAATTTCTCCAAGTTGCCAATCTAAGTCTTGCCCAAAATTCTCGACTAGTACCTACTCGGCGTCAGTCCATACGCTCACATACGGTTTCACATCATCACATTACTTGAAACTTGAAGTTCATCAATTCAGTGAGTAGACTTCAGAATGTTCAGAGGCATTGCCGATTGATCAGTGGTGGGCAGATAGCACATGATTTGATTTCACACACACGTGCCATCATTGTAAAGCCTGTTCGACTATTTCATGGCATTGTGCACATCATTTCAGCCTTGTAAAGCCTCTTCGCTATTCCCGGCATCATTTGCCACAAGCCTTGTATTTCAGATCGGATTATATATTACAGTTTTATCTTCACCGACAGTTCATATTTCACTTGCTACAGTCAATGTTTTGCAGTTGATTTAGACAGTGATTTTCACAACACTTTGAGTACATTTCTTGTACCAATGTCTACAACTAGCAACCTCAATCTGGAGGCATCTACTAAGCTAGACAACTCCAATTGCGGCACATCAAAATACCAAATGGAGACAATTCTTGTACTTTAGGACAAATGGGAGTATGTCGATGGATCTACACCTAGACCATTGGACGATCCAGCCAGCAGTAGCTCTACTCCACCTGTTGTCACAGCACCAACAGCGGGATCTACAGTGGGATCTCCAACTACACCAGTAGTTTTTGCACCTATAGCACATTCTGCCATTGCTCGAGCTCAGGCAGAATGGGATAAGAAAGATCAGTATGCATATCATTTGATCAAGCAAAATGTGCAAGATGTCATGCTAGGACAGCTCAACACCATCAAGACATCAAAAGAAGCATGGGATATGTTCACAGCTCTCTACGAGTCTAAGAACACTACCAAGATTCTCACAATGAGAAAACAAATCAACCAGAGTTTTTGCAACAGCAGCAAAATCGATCATGCTTACGTACTCAGGATCAAAGACTACAACAACCAACTCGCAACAGGAGGAGAGACCATGAATCCAACAGAAATGGTTTAAGTCATCCTAAATGGACTAGGACAGGGATACGAGAATTTAGTCTAGAGTATTGCCATATAACGGCAAATTCCGACACTAGAATAACTTCAATCAGTGTTACTTGGTGAAGAACTCAAGACACAAGCCATTCATGCATGCAAAGGTCATTCTAACAATCAGGCATTCACAGCTTCAAACAGAAGCAAAGGCAGAGGCAGAGGCAGAGGTAGATCATTCTAGAGAAGTGGTCATCATCAGCAACAAAGTCAGCATCAGCATCAGCATCAGCATCATCCTTAGCAACATCAAAATCAGCAAAGAGGAAATCATTCCAACCAAGGAAGATTCCAAGGATGAGGGAATTCATCCACGAACATGTCAAATATCCAGTGCAACTACTATCATAAGTTTGGACACTATGAAAGAGATTACCACAAGAAGCAGTACAACCAAGGCTGTGAATCCAGCAGTAATCGAGGGAATTTCCGTGGTGGCAGAGGAAATCATTGTGGTGGACATTCTAGTCACAATCAATTTGCAAATGAACATGGGAATATATTTCTTACAAATGAGGAAATGCAAAAGATTGATACAATGTACCTAGATGCTGATTGCAATCCAAAAGAGGATTTCAACTACCAAGTCAACCAAGCAGAATAGGATCCTTGGTACACCGATAGCAGTGCATCATCTCATATGACAAAATCATCAAGAATGGTTCATAGAGTTGAAACCATTAGAAGGTCAAAAGAATGTCATCTACACAGCATATAATACACCAAATCCAGTTCAAGGGATAGGCATTATCCCTATGAACAACTTCACTAGTACGAAAGGATTGGTGAAAGATGTACTCTACATTCCGAAGCTCAACAAGAACCTCTTGTCAGTAGGTCAAATGACGGAACATAACTACCGAGTCATCTGCAACGAAGGTGAATGCACTATCAGAGACAAATCTAGAAGATTTCAGCTAGTAGGAAAAAGTGTCAAGGAAGGATGCTTGTACAGAATGCTAGCTACAGTACTAGATTTGCATGCCATCTCAGCTCAACCACAATAGATGCCACTATCTACAAAATGGCACAAGAGATATGGTCATGTCAATTTCAAGATCTTATTAGATCTCAGGAATCAGAATATGGCAATCAGGATTCCAAAGCTACAGGTTCTTGGAAAAAGTTTGTGAAGCATGCTACTTTGGCAAAAAAAAGTGAACCAACTTCAATAGAAGTGCCTCTCGAGCAAGAGGTATTCTTGATTTGATACATACATATGTATGGGGTTATGCCCAGACCCGTAGCATCAATGGTTCACTTTACTACTTGACTTTCATCGATGACTACAGCAGATATTGTTGGGTCTCCTTTTTGAAAGCAAAATCTGAAGTCTTTTCCAAATTTCAGGAATTCAAAGCCATGAAAGAAAACCAGACAGGCAAAAAAATAAAAGTCATGAGATCAGATAGAGGAGGTGAATACATGTCTTCAGCATTCATGAACTTTTGCAGAAGTCATGGCATTCAAAGAAAATTCACATGTGCAGATACTCCTCAGCAGAATGTAAGAGCTGAAAGGAAGAATGGTTCTTTAGCAGACCGTGCTAGAGCAATGCTTAGTGAGAAGCATCTTCTGAATTAGTATTGGGCAAAAGCAATAGCCACTACAAACTACTTGATTAATCAGCTTCCTACCGATCCAATTCAGGGTATGACACCTTATGATGCATTCACTGGATACAAGCCACACATTGGGCATCTCCACATATGTGGTTGCATAACATGTTAGATATGCTCAATGCCCCACCCTCCTGGTAACCACCAGTGGTCCAAGGTGCTCAAGTTGTAAGGCCCCCATATGAGGAGAAGCCATGTGTGAGCCCGGGACACTGGATGGATCTTAACTTGCATGTTAGATGAGGTCTATCAATGAGACCGTTGATGGTAGAAAGGTGATTGTGTGGGAGCCCCTTATTCTTGCTGGGGCCTGGGAGCTAGTTGGCCCCCAACTGGGGGGTCCCAAGGGGGCCAGCTGTCCCCATGGTGGGGGTTCGGTGGTGAGTGCCCCCGAGGCGATGGTATAGGGAATATTCCTTGAATATTCCATAGACGACTAATCGGTTCCACCGACTAGGTTGACTGGTCAGCTCCACCAACTAGGTCGATTGTCCGACTCCACCAACTACGTTGATCCGACTACTGCCCTCATAGCTATAAAGAGGCGACCTCCCCAGTCCATTGTATTAGATCAGTTCAAATCAGATTAGATCTTCCAGCTAGTAGCTCTTCAGCTAGTATCTGTCTAGATCGCCATCTAAGCTCCACTGTGGGAGCGCACGGGTGGACGGAGCCATCATCTAGACTACATCAGTATTGAAAGGAAATTTTATTCATCTCCAGTTTGCTATGTACTCTCTATTCTTTGTTCATTTTCTATTACGCTACACCGTGTAATTTAACATGGTATCAGAGCACAGGCGGCTCTAAGGATCGAAGAGTAGAAGAGAGGCGAGGGCTTCAACAGCATACGGAGTGATGGCAACAGGAAGCGGCTCGAGTTCAGCAGCTTCAATTGCACCAATAATCCAGGCATTGAGAATTCATCCACCAACCTTCACTGAAGGCAAGCTAGATGGTATGAACTACACTCTGTGGAAGTTTAAAATTACTGCTATTCTGAATTCATATGAGCTTCTAGAGACAGTACTAGGGACTGGACCCAAAACCACAAGGAACCCCTAACCTAGCAAATCCAGGGTGTATGATACCTCCTAATGGCAACCTTCTATGAGCTTGGAAATGCAGGAACGCAGATGCTCTATGTGTCTTGGTTACAAGTACTACTGATAGTGTTTTGACCTTGATTCAGCATACATCTAAGGTAATTGTGGCCTGGAACATATTGAAGAGTCAGTATGAGATTGAAGAGTTAGTATGCGAAATCAAACAAGGATCCACAACATGGAGAATTAGCTCGCATTTGAGAAGTTTGATGAAGGAGAGACAGCGGAGGCATTCGTAACCCGAATAAAAAATCTATGTGACCAGATGGCTGGTGCTGGGATACAAAAGACTAGCGAAGAGCTAGCTCGGCGGTGTCTCCGGATATGTCCACCAAGGTTTGATGGACTGGTAACAATGCTTAACACTCAAATAAGGGGAAAGAGACAGCTAACACAGCGGAAGTAGAGTTGGATCTATTTCTGGCCATTGAGGAAGAGTGTTCCTCACTTCAAGAAGTATAAACCACTGATTCATGGGTGTTGGATAGTGGTGCCTCCCGTGACATGACCTGCAAGAAGGGTCTATATTGTTCCATGCAGGCTCTACTGGAACCCATCACCATGACAGTTCGAAATAACACAAAATGCCCTATTGAGGGTACAGGTACGGTTTCATTTGTTTCTGTAAATGGAGATGTTAACAAACTATCTAATGTGCTGTATGTTCCACAAATCAAGAGAAATTTGCTATCAGTTGCTTCCATAACTGACCTTGACCATGAGGTGACGTTCAACAAGACAGGAGCAAAAATTCTGGATAGTGTTGGCAATCTTGTTGGCACAGGAGTAAGGAGGAACAACCTATATGAGCTAATTACTCTTACAGCCACCGCTGGAGTGGGCACAAGCAGACTTTGGCAAGAAATATTCGACCACATCGGATTTGCAGTGCTGAAGGAGATGCAGAAGCAAGGTATGGTTGCTCACTTACCTGCAGTAGTAGAAATCAAAGAACCGTGTGAAGCTTGCATGATGGGCAAGCAACAAAGAAAGGCATTCCCACAAGAAAACAAGAATAGAGCAAACGCTCCTCTAGAGTTAGTGCATGTTGACTTGTGCGGTAAGATGCCTACACAGGCCTTAAGGGGATCTTCCTATTTTTTATTGATTGTCGACGACTATAGTAGGAAGATGTGGGTGTACTTTCTTTGCAAAAAGGCTCAAGCTTTTGGTAAATTGAAAGAATGGCTACAACTTGTTGAAAATGAAATAGGGAGAAAAGTGAAGAAAATCAGATCGGATGGTGGTGGTGAGTTTGTTTCTACAGAGTTTGGAGATTTTTGCAAGAGCAAAGGGATCAAGTGACAAATGATGACACCACATATGCCTCAGCAAAATTATGTTGTCGAACGAGGAATGTGGACCACCGTGGAGATGGGAAGGTGTATGTTGAAAGGTGCTGGACTGCCAAACCATTTTTGGGCTAAGGCTGTCAATACTGCGGTTTACATCCTTAATCGCGGCTATACAAAGGCACTCAAAGGTGAAACACCACATGAGGCTTACAGCGGTAAGAAGCCATCTGTCTCCCATTTCAGAACATTTGGGTGTGAATGCTATGCGCATGTACCAGACAAAGAGAGAAACAAGCCACAACCAAAAAGCATCAAATGTATCTTCTTAGGCTATTGTGATGAGAAGAAAGCCTATAAGTTGTATGACCGAGAGGCAAAGAAGATCATAGCGAGCCACGATGTGGTGTTCAGGGAGCAACCACATGCAATGGAGATAGAGAAGAGCTCTTCCACTTTATCATCAAGCGAAGAGGTAATTCACTGTGGACCTGTCCCAGGAGCTATAAAGGAGGAGGAAATATTAGATGATGAAGGTATAAGTCGCCAACCTGTTGTTACACCACCGGAAAAGCCATTGCCATGATGGGTAAGGCAGCTTTATGACCATGATAACTAGATGCCTATGTCTGTTGAGCAGCATGCAGATGGACCAAGGCGGTCTCAGAGAATCAAGGAGCAAAAGGAGGGCTTCTGCTCACATAGTCAATATGGCCTTGATGGCTGAGATTATTACAGAAGTTAAGGAGCTTGCGAGTTTGGAGGAAGCACTTGCAGACGGAGATTGGAAAAATGCTATGCAAGTAGAATATGACAGCATCATGAAGAATGAAACTTGGGAGTTGGTAGATCGACCACCTAACAGAAGGGTTATTGGCACCAAGTGGGTTTGGAAGGTAAAGTGGACTTTGGAAAAGTACAAAGCCAAATTGGTTGCACAAGTATTTTCGCAGGTTGAAGGGTTTGATTTTCAGGAATCCTTCGCTCCAACTGCCAAAATGAGCACTATTCGCACAGTACTATCGGTGGCTGCTCATAAAACATGGCCAGTTTATCAAATGGATGTTAAATCAGCATTCTTGAATGGTGACCTCAAGGAGGAGGTGTACGTGGCTCAGACACCAGGGTTTGAGGCCCCCCATTCTGAGAACAAGGTTTGCAAGCTGAAGAAGGCATTGTACGGGCTAAAACATGCCCCAAGAGCATGGCACCAACAGATAGACAAATTCTTTCATGAATTAAACTTCAAAAGATGTGCCTCAGATGCTAACTTGTATATGTGTACAGGAAAGGTGGAAAATCTGCTATTATTATTCTATATGTGGATGATCTCCTTATTACAGGTGACTATGAAGACATGATCGAGCAGACTAGAAAGGCGTTGAGCATGGAGTTTGAGATGACAGACTTAGGTTTCATGCACTACTGTTTGGGGATTGAAGTCTGGCAAGAGCTAGGTAAGATCTTTATCCATCAACAGAAGTATGCAAGGGAGATCTTGAAGGCATTTGGTATGTCCGAGTGCAAGGAGATAGCTACACCTATGGAGGTAAATGCGAGGCTGTCTATGGAGGATGCCTCACCACCTCCAGACATCGGGAGGTACAGGAAGTTGGTCGACAGTCTCATCTATCTGTGCAACACCAGACCGGACATCAGTTTTGCTGTTGGCAATTTGAGTAGGTTCTCCAATAAGCCCCGAGAGAATCATTGGAATATAGGGATGCGGGTGCTTAGGTATGTGAAGGGCACTCTTGATTATGGCATCACCTATGGTACGGGCACTTCCTTGGCTAGTCATTGTGACTCAGATTGGGCTGGAGATGTTGATTCCAACAAATCAGTTTCTGGATATTTTTTCTCTTTAGGTTCAGGTATCTTCTCTTAGATCGATAAGAAACAACCAACAGTGGCATTGTCTTCTACCGAGGCTGAGTACAAGAAGGCAGCATATTTTGCTGCTTGTGAAGTAGTGTGGTTGAGGAGGATCTTATGCCACATGGGAGTGCAAGAGGATGAGGCAAATGTGCTGAGGTGTGACAATCAAAGTTGCATGGCCATTGCTAAAAATCCGGTGTTTCATGTGCGGACAAAACATATAGAGATTCAGTATCACTATGTGCGTGATTTGATCGAGGATGGGATAGTGGAATTGGTCTACTGTCCAACAGAGCAAAATGGAGTAGATATCTTCACCAAGGCGCTCGGGAAGGATTAGCTTCAGGGTCATCTTCAGAGACTCGGCATTGGGCCGAAAAGGTAGTTCACCTAGGGGTGGACATTGAGGGGGGGTGTTGGATATGCTCAATGCCCCACCCTCATGGTAACCACGAGTGGTCTAAGGTGCTCAAGTTATAAGGCCCCCATATGAGGAGAAGCCATGTGTGAGCCCGGGACACTGGATGGATCCCTACTTGCATGTCAGATGAGGTCTATCAATGAGACCTTTGATGGTAAAGAGGTGATTGTGTGGGAGCCCCTAAATATTCCATGGATGACTAGTTGGTTCCACCGACTAGTTTGACTGGTCGACTCCACCGACTAGGTCGACTGGTCGACTCCACCAACTACGTTGATCCGAATACCTCCCTCATAGCTATAAAGAGGCTACCTCCCCAGTCCATTGTATTAGATCAGTTCAATCAGATCAGATCTTCCAGCTAGTAGCTCTTCACCTAGTATCTGTCTAGATCACCATCTAAGCTCCACTATGGGAGCACACGGGTGGACAGAGCCATCATCTGTACTACATTAGTATTGAAGGGAAAAAAATTTCGTCTCTAGTTTGCTATGTACTCTCTATTCTTTCTTCAGTTTCTGTTCCGCTGCACCGTGTAATTTAACATAGCATATGCCCACATACATGATGATCATCATAGGAAATTGGATGCAAAGTCACGCAAATGCATCATGGTTGGCTACAGTGAAGAAATCAAAGCATACAAGCTATATGATCCCATCAACCGCAAGGTCATTATCTCCAGAGATGTAATCTTTGATGAGGAATCAGAATGGAAAACCTCAAATAAACAGTAGATAGACGCACCGATTATGCAGTCATCTACAGAAATGGTTGATGAAGAAGAGCAAGAATTGCCAGAAACACCCCAAGCAGAGCCATAGCAGTTCAAATGGTCTACTAGCCAGATTGACATATGCTTACAAAGGTAATGAAAGCAATTCGGGTTGAAACCACCAACTATGCTCGTATGATTACCATCATGGCTACAGAAGAGCCAGTGTACTTTGAAGATGCAGTAAACAAGCCAGAATGGCAAACTACTATGAATGAAGAAATGGAAGCGTTGTTCAAGAATAATACTTAGGAATTATGTGACCTTCCACATGTCCAAACCCTTGCCATGAACACGCAATAGTCTCACATTTTATGGTATCAATTCGAAGCGAGCATTGGGCGGTCATCCTGGATTGCCGCATTGCTGAGCGTGTGAGAAACGGGATCTGTTGCTATACATTGACGGCAAAGGATACTGAACTGTGGGGGACAAGAATTCAAAGGATAGCTAGAAGCCCAGACCGTAAGATAGAACTATAGCCGAGATACTACTATTAGTAATGATCTGTGCAAGGTATAGGAGCCCTTGGAGCAATGACATCTTTTTGGTATGAAAATAATTATTTTAATTTTTATTAATTTCAAATGGTCGAGAGAGTCAAATCCTTCTTACCACGTTGTTATGGTCTCAAGGATGATAGCCTTCTGGTGTGAAGGATGACAGCATTCCAAGCTTTTAGTACTCAGTGTGCTAGGCCCTTTGCAAACGTAATTGCAAAAGGAAGCATAGCATTCAAATCTTTTGTATGCTCTATAATGAATATGCAGATTCCGTCTGACAGATCTTCTTGCAAAACGATTTGAATTGCGGGTGAGATTTCGCACTAGCCTCCTCCCTCATTTTGTGAGAAAGATATCCAGGTTTGCATATAATATTGGCTTTGGGAGTGTTTCGTATCCCCCACCAAAACTGAAGATAAAATTCCACTATCCTATGTCCAAGCTTCTTCTTTGTCACTCTCATTGCCTTGACTCTCTTCTTTACATGCGAGCATCTGCATAGATGTTAGACATCATGACATAAGCTGCGGCATCATTTTCATCCACTTGCACTGCATGCTCAAAGGCAAGTCTTCCAAGCTCCACATTGCCCCACTTTTGACAAGCACCCAATACCATATGCCACACCACAAGATTAGGATGGAAAGGCATCTTCTTAACCATTGCTACTGCCTCGTCCAAGTGGCCTGCACGGCCAAGGAGATCGACCATGCCAATGTGGTGCTCAATAGTTGGCATGATGCCATAGTCTTTGCTCATGGCCTGGAAGTACTCCTGACCCTTATCTACTAGACCTGTGTGACTGCATACAGTAAGAACAATAGAGAATGTGACCCCATCTGGACTTATCCCTTCTTCTCTCATTCTCTCAAGCATATGGAAAACAATTTCGCTTTCTCCTTGCTGGGCATATCCTGCCATAAGTGTAGTCCACAAGGCCTCCTGTTGGACTGGTGTGTTGTCAAATGCTTCCCATGCTTCTGCAAGTGTACCACATTTGGTATACATATCCACCAAGGTGCTGCCAACAACAAGATCTCTTTCCAGACCCTTTCTGGAAATCTCAGTGTGTATTTCTCGAGCCCTGTCTATGGCTCCTGTGCTGCCACAAGCTTTCAAGCAGCAAACAAATGTGACGGCATCTGGAGAGAGACCCTCCAATTGCATCTGGTCGTAATAATTCAGCGCTTTCTCATCGAGCCCATGTTCGGCATATCCTGTGATCATTGCGGTCCATGAGATCTTGTTTCGAACTGGCAGCTTGTCAAAACATTCCTTTGCTTCTGCAAGCAAGCCACATTTGGCATACATATCCACCAAGGTGCTGCCAACAACAAGATCTCTTTCCAACCCTTTTCTGGAAATCTCAGAGTGTATTTTTTGGCCCTCGTCTATGGCTCCTATGCTGCCACAAGCTTTCAAACTGCAAATGAATGTGACAACATCTGGAGAAGGACCCTCAAGTTGCATTTGTTTGAGACAGGTTAGTGCCTCCTCACCAAGCCCATGCTCGGCATATCCTCTGATAAGTGCAGTCCACGAGACCTCATTTCGAACTGGCAGCTTGTCAAAAACTTCTCGTGCTTCTGCAAGCGAGCAACATTTGGCATACATATCTACCAACGTGCTGCCAACAACAAGATCTCTTGTCAGCCCCTTTCTGGCTACCTGAGCATGTATTTCTCGGCCCTTGTCTGTGGCTCCTATGCTGCCACAAGCTTTCAAGCTGCAAACAAATGTGACAGCATCTGGAGAGAGACCCTCCAGTTGCATCTGTTCAAAGTAGTTCAGTGCTTCCTCACCAAGCCCATGCTCAGCAAATCCTGCAATGAGTGCATTCCATGAGACTACGTCTCGCACTGGCAGCTTGTCAAATGCTTCCCACGCTTCTGCAAGCAAGCCACATTTGGCATACATATCCACCAAGGTGCTGCCAACAACAAGGTCTCTTTCCAGCCCCTTTCTGGCCATCTTGGTGTGAATTTCTCGGCCCTTGTCTATGGCTCCCATGCTGCCACTAGCTTTCAAGATGCAAATAAATGTTACAGCATCTGGAGAGAGACCCTCCAATTGCATCTGTTCAAAACAGTTCAGTGCTTCCTCTCCAAGCCCCTGTTCGGTGTATCCTGCGATCAGTGCATTCCATGAGACCTCATTTCGAACAGGCAGCTTGTCAAGCACTCCCCGTGCTTCTGCAAGCAAGCGACATTTGGTATACATATCGACCAAGGCGCTGCCAACAACAAGATCTCTTTCCAGCCCCTTTCTGAATATCTCGGTGTGTATTTCACGGCCCTTGTCTATGGCTCCTATGCTGCCACAGGCTTTCAAGCTGCAAACAAATGTGACAGCATCTGGATGGAGACCCTCCTGTTGCATCTGTTCGAAACAGCTCAGTGCTTCCACGCCAAGCCCCTGCTCGGCATATCCTGCCATGAGTGCAGTCCACGAGACCTCGTTTCGAACTGGAAGCATGTCAAGCGCTTCCCGTGCTTCTGCAAGCAAGCCATATTTGGCATACATATCCACCAAAGTGCTGCCAACAACAAGATCCCTTTCCAGCCCCTTCCTGGCAATCTCAGCGTGTATTTCTCGGCCCCTTTCCAGATCTTTCAGCCTAGTACAAGCCTTCAGTATGGCCACAAACGTATAGTTGCTAGGGTGTACAGAATCCTCTTGCATTTTTTGGTAGAGGTCAAGGGCATGCTTTGAATCCCCACATTCAATATAGCCCCTGATGAGAGAAGTCCAAGAATACACATTCCGTTCAACCAACTGGTTAAAAACCTGCTGAGCATCACACATGCTTCCAACTTGGACCAACATTGGGACGAGGTAATTCCCAACAGATCTATGATCTTCCAATCCACTTTTGCACATGTAACCATACAAACGCTTGGTAAACGCTAGACTTTTCTTTGTTCTGCACTTGTGCAAGATGCATGTAAGGTTCTGAACTGAAGGCAATTGGGGCGTCTGTTCCATACACGTGAGTGCCTCCTCTAACGTGAGTGTTTCCCAGCCACTGGATGCTGGGCACTGGATGCTCGTCCATCTATCCATATTGACTACTAAGTTATCTTATGCTGAGATCTAGAGTTTGGCTGTTGTTAAGATTGGCCTAGCAGCAGTCGGACAGTACATCGACGTGGGTATGGCTTCTCGTGATAGGAGCTGTCATTTTCCAGCTACTGGGTCGTAAAGCTTGAGAACCTCGTGGGACTGCTCAACGCCATAGCAATAAAGCCTATTCTTTAAAACCGTGAAGCTACAATTAAAACAAATTGGGGAACAAAGACCTTCACTTTTTATCTTTTGCCACTCATCAAGCTCAAAATCGTAGCATTCAGAGGATTCTAGCAGCCTGTTGAAGCAATCGAAACCTCCAAACACATAGAGCTTCCCTCCCAGAACACTGAAGAGTGGGTTGTGCTTGGCATGGATCATTCTTTTCCACCTCGTCCATTGGTCAGACATAGGGGAGTACGCAAAAAGGTCTCCTATAGTAGGTCCCAACTTTCCAACTAGACCTCCCGCCAATAAGAGATGGCCATTTAAAACTGCAGAGGCACATCCGAAGACTTCTGCTGAAAGTTCTCTGTCCCTGGGAATTGGAAGAAGGTACCCCCATTCCCTTCGTGCATTGTATAAAACCAACCAACATGCTCGTTGTTGATTCGATGCTTCGACACAAAGCCAATGTTCTAATCGTCCCAACTACGCTCTCAAGTCTTGTAGCTTCGGATCAGCTACGGCATGTCTCCACTCATGTCCAAACCCTTGCCATGAACACGCAATAGTCTCACATTTTATGGTATCAATTCGAAGCAAGCATTGAGCAGCCATCTTGGATTGCCGCATTGCTGAGCATGTGAGAAACGAGATCTGTTGCTATACATTGACGGCAAAGGATACTGAACTGTGGGAGACAAGAATTCAAAGGATAGCTAGAAGCCCAAACCGTAAGATAGAACTATAGCCGAGATACTACTATTAGTAATGATCTGTGCAAGGTATAGGAGCCATTGGAGCAATGACATATCTTTTTGGTATGAAAATATTTAGGATGAAAATAATGCCCCTCCATGAGTATTCTTTCGGCCATAAAGTATTAGTATATGCATCACGAGGCTCCAATTGTTTGTATCAATATTTATCATGCTATATGAATTCGACCATCATCACTATCTCTTACCGGTGATCCATAGTTTTGAAAATAATGTATGATAAGGTCTACTCAAAGGTTTGTCTTTAGTCCATATAGTTGCCAAATGTAGGTCAATCATGGGCCATAGAATTTGCCTTAACATATATAATTTGTCGGGGATGTATATCCATGTTCAGTTAGGAAGAGACTTGGAATCAATTCTCTATCAAATGTAGAAAAATATCGTGGTCTAGAAAAGATAATCTAGGTAACCCAAATCATGTATACACTAGCATAAGTGTGTGTGTGTGTGTGTGTGTGTGTGTGTGTGTGTGTGAGAGAGAGAGAGAGAGAGAGTAAGCTCGTCATTTTTGCACAAGCTCGCCAAAACATGCTCACCCAAAAAATGATGTAGACAATTATAGCTAGAGGTGTGGGTTTATTTCCAAAACCAGAAGTTGGATACTTTTGGGAAGTTCAAAAAATGGCTAGCTAAGGTGGAGCAGGAGAGTGGGCACCAATTGAAGACTCTTCGCACTAACAGAGGTGGAGAGTCTATGGATAAGGAGTTCCCACCTTCCTACAAATTGAGTGGGATCAAGAGACAAATAATAGTTTCTCTCACTCCTCAACAAGATGGTGTGGTAGAGCTCAACAAAATGGTGTGGTAGAGCTCAAGAACCTATTCATTATGGAAATGGCAAGAAGTATGATGGAGGCAAAGAACATAACAAGGATTTACTAAACCGAGACCATCTAGACAGTCATCCATATCATCAAGAGATCAATGATGAGAGCCCTTGAAGGAGTTCCAAAGGAGGCCTATTTAGGTAAAAATCCGTTGGTTGGGCATTTTTGTATTTTTGGTTCTAAAGCCAATGTTCATATTCTAGATCCGAAGAAAATAATTTTATTGAATAAATCCTAGCTATAAATGAGTAAAAGCTATATGATCTAGCCATGAGGAGTGACTAGAAGAGATGTCTTCAATGAGGAGAAAGAGCACATAACAATCAACTGGCATTCATGAATCCTCCTCTCCTCCATTCTCAAACCTTTACATGGCTTTTTGGTGAGCCATGGCAGTCCGACATATTCTACTACTACTTTGAAATATGGATTTGCTTTCCACTAAGCCGTTAGTCATAGGCAAAGTATGGTCTTAACTTAGACCATTCTCCTTAGAGGAATGTGAGACTTTTGGCACCTTAGGACAAGAAGTAAGACTCTTTATAAGTCAAAAGAAAATTGTCTTATGAAAGATTGTCCTAAACACGATGAATTGGACATCTAATGACATCAGTAGTAGTCGAATATAAAGTAATTCTAAACATAGTGATAGCAATGTATTCCTAAGGTGGAATTGACCTTTTAATAAGTAAGGGCCAGAGGCTTGTTTAGAATGGGTTTGAAATTTGCATTTTAAACATGTTATATATGATTGGGTTAGAGTGGAACACTTTTTGTTGTCCCAAACCAAGGCCCCTAGACCCCATGGTATAGTGTGGGTTTATAAAGTATGGAAGTAAGAGTCGCTAATTTCCATCCTATTCCTAATAGGTCCCCGCAATTGAGAAGAAGTCACTTTGCTCAACTTTTTCTCTCAGCAATGCCTTAGCTTTTATACTCACCAGTTGTAATCTCTTTAAAGTTTGAACTTTAATATAAATAATGCTATTATTGTAGTCATTGTGCTGGTAGCAACCATTGCTCATAGCGATCCTCCTGGTTGTAGTCATTGCACAAGTAATTGGTGCATAAGGAAATACACTTTCCTTGGTTTTAGGATTAACTGCAGTAGCACTAAAATAGTTCCAAGAACTAGTGTGGTGGCTGCAAAGCAAGTACATTTTCCTTGGTTTAGGATTAACTACCACTTACACTAAAATAGAACCAACACAATGGTTGCACAAGGAAATACATTTTTCATTGGTTTTAGGGTTAACTACAAGTAGCACTAAAAGAGTTCAAAGAACTAGCATGGTGGTTGCAAGTAAATACATTTTCCTTGGTTTAGGATTAATTGCAACCCCCACTAAAATAGAACCAACCCGATGGTCGCACAAGGAAATACATTCTCCTTTGTTTAGGATTAAAACAAAGAAAAATGTATTTCCTTCATTTAGGATTAACTGTTAAACAAAGACTTTGTGCAACCATAGCACTAAAATAGCCCTAGAATAGTACCAACATGGTGGTTGTAAGGAAATAAATATTCTTTGGTTTAGTATTAGCTGCAACCCACACTAAAACTGGTGCAGTGGTTGAACAAGGAAATACATTTTCTTTATTTTAGGATTAACTTTTAACCATTTTTTTTTAATTGTTAATTGTGCTCTCATTACACTATAACAACATGCCATTCCAGCCATCGGGTTGGTTTAAAACATGCACAAAGGCATGCTAAAATAACTTAAAGTTAAGAAAGGGGACCCCTCGATGAAAAATATATGAACAATTGTGAGACTCCAATGCAGATCTCATGTGACCCAGCCAATTAATGTAAATACATTTTCTTTGGTTTAATTAGGAGTAGCTAAAGCCACCTCTAATAACACGCATGGTGGGTGCACCAAGCCAATGTCAACATGGTGGTTGTGAATCTAGATTAGTGTGAAAAGCTATGCATAGATTATAGGTGGCAAGCTGCAGATAGATGACACATAGCGAGATAGGTGGCAAGCTATGGGAGACTGCATGAAGGAGGGTAGAACTACTGCAAATTCAAAGGTCCCCACAAGAAACAGGTCATAGAATTCAACGACGATGGTGGCTACTCGCACTGGCTAAGAGGATGCAGTAGCCCCAGCTTTGTTGATACGTAATAGTAGCCGCAAGAAGACACCACGAGAGCTCCTTTCTCAAATCCCCCACTTTCTCCATGAATTCAGGCAAAAGACAATCCAAACAATTTCACACCACGCTACATTCAAAACACCTATAAATGAGAGAGGTAGCGAGACAAAATTGATTCAACAATGAACTAGGATATCTAGATTCTTACTTTTTTTCTCAACCCCAACTCTCCATTCACAAGACCACGCTCCACCTTGGAATAATTGTTGCTACTATGGACAGCCCTCTTGAGTTTCAATGGATGAGTGTCCCCTTCATGTCCAATTCTGGCAAGCTTCTTATGGAGGATATTTCCCATACCATTGGAAAGGAGCTCTCCTTGACTGTGATAACCTTCAAAAATTCTCAAGGGAGTTGCTCAAGGATCCATCACTCTCACATAAAGGATGATGCATTCGATTGCCAAAGCTTGCAAGAAGGAGAGATAGGCAAAAGCTAGGCAAACATATCCCCTTCTTGTGGATATCCCGAGGCCATGAATTTGAATGTCAAAGGACAAATGATTTAAGAAAAGAAGCTCCATTGGCAATGAAATAAGCAAAAAAAGGAGGGAGGACAAAAACATCTACGAGCACGTAAGTAGCCATGGCCATGGAGGGTGAAGGAGATGAGCTTGAGGTCTTCATCAACAGAGTCTAGGGCCTTTTTTAATGTAGATATTGTCATACCAAGGATGAGGAGCTTGAAAGCTTGATGAATAGAGTAAATTCTTTTCCTATTTTACCTTGCTTTTGCAATTTGCTAGAAATATTGGAAATTTCGAAGGATGATGAAATCAATTTTAGGGCTAAGGTTGGTTTTGTATAATAAAAGAGGCTTTTTTGCTTTTAAAACACGATTATGTTTTTTAAACATAAAGATTAATGTAAGGTTTTCTTAATTTAGATATATACATACGTACATATATATATGAGCAAATAAAACTCTCTTAGGCTCATAGGGCATTCATGGTTTCTAAAACCTCACCATTTGGTATGAAACTTGTTAACATCCACAAAAACTTGCTTTTCACCCCTTAAATAATCTTAGAAGCCATTGGTCATTTGTAGAACATTTTTAGAAGTATCCTTTTATCTAAACTTTGCAATTAACAAAGTTTTTATCTTTTTCATTTGTACTAGCCCTAATTGCAAGCCAAATCATTCCAAAAGAAAGATCATAGCTACAAAGAAAGAAGTTTCATTCACTTGAAAATAAATGAGAGATCAAGACTAGAACCTATGCAACTAAGATTTTTTGTCTCGTTGATAAGTTGTGACACAAAATGAATAGAGAAATGGCAATAATGCCATTCTCTACAATGCCCTCATATGGAGAAAATTAGTGTTGTTCTCTACAACCCCCATAGGGAGAA
Organism: Dipteris shenzhenensis; assembly: GCF_047967505.1. Lineage (NCBI taxonomy): Eukaryota > Viridiplantae > Streptophyta > Polypodiopsida > Gleicheniales > Dipteridaceae > Dipteris > Dipteris shenzhenensis. Next base: position 39,844,463 of record NC_141609.1, on the reverse strand, counting down.
TGGCAATGGTCACCATTCTCTGCGTCATTCTCGACAACCTCATATGAGGTTGTGGAGCATGCCATTCTCCCTAATGCATTATGGAGACTGGCACCAGTTCCATTCTCCCCAACCACACCTTCACAACCCCACAAGGAGAATAGCACTATTGCCATTCTCTACGATCCCATAGGAAATGGCACTAATGTCGTTCTCCCTATGAGGATGTGGAGAATGGCATGAGTGCCATTCCCACTGTGGGGTTATGGAGATTGGAACTAGTTCCATTCTCCACAACCTTAGGTGGATAATGGCACTAGTACCATTCTCCCTTGAGGTTGTGGAGATTGGCACTCATGCCATTCTACACACAGTTTGCCGAGAATGGCACTAGTGCCAATCTTCATTTGAGTCTAATAGTTTTAAGACCCACATGGAGATTGGCACGAAAGCCATTCTCCACAAACCCACATGAATATTGGCACCACTTCCATTCTGCATGTGGATTATGGAGAATGGAACTGGCGCAAATCTCCATGTGGGCCTAGCAATTTTCAAACCCACATGGAGATTGAAACTGGTGCCATTCTCCACATGTGGGATTGTGGAGAATGGCACTGGTGCCAATCTCCATTGAACCTGGCAAGGTCCAAATTTTAAAAGTCAAATTAAGATAATTTAGGAATATAATGCATGCTTTCATGAAAAAAAATTAGAGCCATGCCTTGCATGGATTTTGGAGATTGGCACTAGTGTTATTCTCTACAAACCCGCATGGAGATGGGCACCAATGCCATTCTCCATGTGAGATTGTGGAGAATAGCACTGGTTCCAACCTCCATTCAGGTTTCTAAATAATGGAACCCATGCCATTATCCCACAAATTCACATGGAGCTTGGCACCAATTCCATTCTCCATGTGGGATTGTGGAACATGGCAATAGTTCCAATCTCCATGTGGGTTTGTTGAGAATGGCACCAGTGCCATTCTCCAAAAACCCACATGGATATTAGCACCCATGCCATTCTACCCTTCAAATGTAGGGAATGGTACTTAGGATAATGGCACTAGTTCCACTTCCTAACACCTCATGGAGAGAAATGGTACACACTCTTGTAGAGATCGAGGAGAAAAAAAGAGATGGGATGCAAAGTCAAGCACAGAACACCACAGAAACCTAGGAACCGTAGCCGTTTTCCCCCACCCATGATTCCATCCCCTCCCCCTTTGGGCCCATTGTGTCACCTCCACTTGTTCCTCTATTGCCCTTGCCCGCCGCCGTGAGTACCCAAGAACCGCTTGTGCCCTCCTTACAAGCTCAGAAGACTGCTACTCCTCCAGAGCCCCAGAAATCCTCACGACCCCCACTCACCTTCAAGAGACCTATCTCATCAGTGGACCCTGCAAGCACCTCTTCAAGGTGCACATCAAGAATATGTTAAGAGAACTCTTCCTCAAGTCCCTTCAATGAGACCCAAGAGAGTGCTTCTTGAGAAGGGACAGAAGTGCAGGCACTCTTGCCCTTACATGCACATTCCAGGTACTGTGGTTATCAAGGTTATTACTCATGTGGTTACAAAGGAAGAGATAGGCAGACATTTTCTGCTTAACTATTACCTTTTTAATTTCAGTACGACTTGTTTTGGTTGAAGACTCCCCTTTTGACTTCTCCGTGATATGGGATACAAGACTTTTTATGTAAAACGAGTGTAAAACTGACTGTCTCTTTTATGAAATTATAATATAAACCTGCTTTTTTTTGGGGGGGGAGAAATGGCATAAGTGTCATGCTCTACAACAACACCTAGTTATGGATTTTCCTCCATCCTCATTAAAACCTAACCTAGAGTGGATCTCTTGGAAGAGGCCTATTATGAAGTTACTAGAAAATTTTACCACATCGCCGCCGCAAAGCCAAGGCTGACCACTTCAATGAATTCAAACGAGTCCAAATTAGGATCATCGAGTTGTAGCTTACCAAGCCAGCTCCCCCAAAATCTGAGCCACCTCCTCTTGAATGGTCCCCTAATGGACTTGAAGGTGTATGCACAGCAAATGAACCATTACTTGGAGTACTTTGCTAGTGGAAAGGCTACCCCACAATTCCCAACTTAAGAAGTTTCAAAAGTTTGAGTCACATGTGCGGATGAAGCTTGATAATGAGACTTCAGAAAAAGAAATTCCACAAGAGCCTCAAAAATTGGTTAATGATCCTATGCCGCCTAGTGCCCATAGCCCATGTTAGGCTAGTTCAACACCATCAGAGGTTGATCTTCAAGATGTGCCAGAGTACTTCAAGAACTACACTAGTGGTAGTGTCCCCATAGCAATGCCAAGGCCAGTAAGAGAATCTGAAGTGCAAGAAATTGATAGCATCGGAGAGACTCCAATCTATGAGAGACCAGCCAAAACTCGGAGTTTCAACTTTGGGAAGTTCGATCGCCATTAGGACATGGAAAATGGCTAAATCATTGTCAAAGACATGGTCTTCAAATTAAGCATTTTCAGCCTTTGTTTCAAGGTCCCAAGGAAAATCTGAGTCCTTATTGGAATGGGTAGCTTCTTTTGGGTCACTATGTTTGGAGGTATGTCAGCTATGTTGCCTAACATGATGTATGGTAACATTGGGAGACAGCCAAGGATGCAGACTGCTATGCCTGGTATTATGGGAATGCTTGGAATGCATGCAATGGGACCAGGAATGGTCAATCCTGCTGTGAATAGTGGACAGGTTTGCTTTTTAAAACTTTCAAGAGCCATGGCAAGCTCACATAGATCCCAAGTGTAATTCAATTGTAGGGAATTAACACTATATTAGAGAATTTGGGAATCTTGCAAGTCCCACTTTCAATTAAGGGGTCAAGATTTGACCATGTGGCTAAATCTTAACCCCTTATATATACACAGACCCCTTAGCGTTAGGGTTAGGGTTAGGGTTTGGCCCTTAGCCCTTATGGTGATTTTTCCTTTTTTTTCCTTATTTTTCTAGATTTTCCTTAAAAGGTTTTTCTAAATTTTCTTTTTTTCTTTAAACAACTTTTATTTGAGGCTCGAGAGCTGATGTGGATGAGCTTGGTAGCTCATTGCTTGGCGGAGGTATAGGCACTTGTGCTTTCTTTTGAAGAGGTCTTTCTGATTGAATTGGAATATTAGGGCCCTTGGTAGCCTCTTTTTGCTGGCGCATAATTACATTCACAGGTTGTGATAATATGCTTGCTAGCCCTAGACATTGATGGTCCACCCCAATAATGTCGATTGGGATGTTAGGCTTAGCCTCATTTTGTTGTGGGACCTTAGTTTTCATGGGACAATCCATATAGGCATGGCCAATGCCACAATCTTTGCAGAGTGGTTGGAAAGTAGTGGGGCTACCACAATAAGGGCACTTTGCGATCCGGTGATTCTCTCCACAACCGTAGCGCTTGATTAGTGCTCGATATATGTTGGGCACATAAACAGGTATTAAACCTTATGCTCCTTCCACATAGTACACTGGGTACTCAGCTTCATACTCAAATTGTGAATTCACTTCCTTGGCTTGAAGTTGTTCAATTGGAACTACCAGAGGAGCTGGATTTGGCGCTCTTGGATATGGTCGTGGATTTGCATTCCTAAGTAATTGTAAGACTTGGGTCTAGACTCAGCCTCGGAGTTGGGGATGCTTGTGCAAGTGCCGGTTGCCTATACACTGGGATAAGTGCCTGTTGGTATTGTTGAGGTCAGGGTGGGTTGTGCACATGTTGAAAATGCATCTATTTTCGTCATGCCTGTTGACTACGTAGATGTGGCACCAGAACCTTGGTGGTGGATTGGCTTGTGCAATGATCCTGGCTCTTAGGATGGGGCATTCATTTGTTGTATGATTGGCCATACAATGTGGACACCATACATTTTCTCTCCATAGATAAGTCTGAAGGGGCGGCTGAGACATGTGAAGCTTTTGTTCCATGACCTGCATCATTTCTTCTCTTAGCTTCATGGTCATGGCCTCTAGGTGATCTTCATTAGATGCTTCTGCAGTGGACTTGGATTTTTCCTTTTTAGAGAGCTTATTGTGCATACTGGCTCTTCCATCATCACTACTAGTGTCAAAGTCCATCATGCCATCCTCAATGTCAATGGCTGTCGCGCATGAGCAGCACTGAATGTTTCGTAACTACTAATCTTTTTCATGTCTTTCAAGATTTTCTTTCTTAGGCCTGCAATGAACCAGGTCGTTAAGTACTTATCATTGGGGCGTGGGTCACATTTGGCAATCAAGCGTTTCATCTTGCCCAGGTATGTGCATACATCTTCTCGCCAACCTTGTTCGAGCTTTCTTAGTTGCAGAGCGGGATGATCTTGTAGTCTCTCTGTTTGAAAGTGCCTCTTGAATTCAGTTTGCAGTAGGTCCCATGTGGCTCTTTCTTCCACTAGGAGGTCTAGGTACCATTCTGAGGCTTCATCGGTTAAGGCCATGGGGAAGCATGTTACCTTGGTTTCATTTGATTGATCTCCTCTAGCTCGGCATCAAAATGCTGGAGGAATCTTGATGGATCACCTCGACCATTGTATTTGGAAAGTTTGAGTTTGCCTAGGGGCTGTTTGCCTTGATTTTTATTATTGTGGCCAAAATTGTTGCGAGGGTTAAAGAAATTGTTCCCATCTACTTCGACTTCAAGGTCACCATCATCGCAACGGCGATCTGCCATATCATGTTGTAGAGGAGTCAAAGGGATTGGATGAATTCCAAGGGGGGAATTCGGGGCAGAGGGTTGTTGGAGGCATTGGCCGGAGCGTAGTTGCCGTGCAAATTTGTCGAGAGGTGGAACGGGTGCCTCTTCCGCAAGTGCGGGTGTTGATGTAGGTGTGTTAGAGGGGTTAGGGATGCATAAGTGTAGTAGGGACCATCGTGTTAATAATGTGCCTAGGATTGTCCAATGTGAGTGTGGAATGTGCGGGTGCAGATAGATCGTCAATCGGAGGTCATAGTGGAAATTTATGAGTGAATTAGTGCGAAAAGGGGCCCACATGGGGGTGCAAATTAGTGAGTGCTAGGGATGCTGAAATGGTGTAAAATGGGTTGGAAAAAATCCCTGTAGCATGGTGTTTCCATGTGTGAAATCCTCGTTTAATCGGGGTCCAGTTTGGGTCCCAATTAGATGAGTTACAATGGGTTAAAGTAGGGGTAAATTGTGGCCCTTTTTTGTTGGGGGGGTCCTTGGCCTTAAGCTTGGTGTGAATGGACTTTAGTTGGAGGTAACTAGACTAGGGTTGGTTAGTGTAATTGGCTAGTTACTCTAACTGTCAATTATACTAATCGTTAGTTACTCTAACCTAATGTAGGCTAACCTAACCTAGACTCACCCAGTTACCCTAGCCTAACTGAGGTTAACTAACCTCCACAGTTACACTAACTGAGTGGTAGTAAAATTAACCTAACCTTTTTTTTAAGAGAAAAAAATTAACCTAACCTAACCAACCCAACTCTAACTAACTAGGGTTAGTAGAACCAAACCTAATAGGGGTTAGTCTAGCTCAGGTCTCTCTTTGTTTTTTTTTTAATAAGGAAAATTAGGGGGGGGCTACTACCGGCAGTGGCTAAGTGGCCGGGAGGAGAGGCAGGGGGGTGAAGGGCGGAGATGGAAGGGGGGGGCTTGAAGTCGAGGGGGGGAAGGGTGGAGATGGAGGGGCAAGGCGCTAGGGCGGAGGGCAGAGGGCAGAGGGTGGGAGGCCGTTGCAAGCAAGTCCGCGTTGGGCGGGCTGGTGGTTTCACTGCTGGAGGTTGGTTGCACCACCACTCAGGCGAGTGTCGCGAGCAAGATGTGCCGCCTTTATGGCTCGCCTGCAACACCATGAGCGGTCGGCCTGCAAGTTGCAAGGCCCTAAGACCTTTAGAGGGGCTGTAAGGGGGGAGAGGGGGGGGGGGAATGGAGGGGGGGGGGGGTGGAGGGGGTGATGGTGGTGGAGAGAGGGGTGGGGAGGGGGTGGAGAAGGGGCGGGGGGGTGGTGGAAGGGGGTGGTGGTGGTGGTGGTGGAGGGGGTGGTGATGGATGGAAAACTTTGACGGAAACTCAAAGGGAGGAGGAGATGATCACCTGCAAGGCTCTCCCAACTCTTTCTCGATGTAACAGGATTGTTGAGGGCAAATGGACAGTTGGTATATGGCTAGGTTATCGCTACGAGAAGTGCTCGAAACAACTCACCGATGACGATGGGAGTAGGGTGGTGGTCAACGAAGAGGGAGAAGGGTCTTGTGTAGGGCTCGGAATGGGGAAGAGGATGCAGGCTAGATGTGGAAGAAGAAGAATGAGTGGGTGGAGTGGGTTTTTCTGGGAATGGAGGGGGGAGGGGTTTAGGGTTTGGTTTAAACCCTAAACTCCTCCCGAGCCATAACTTTTCATGGTTAGCTCGGATCGCTCTTCTGTAAAAAGGTGAAATGTTTGAAATTGTGAGCTCTACACATTGGTTTGTTTTAAAAAGGATAGCTCGATTTATTATTCAAGTGGCTTGAAAGTTATTAGTTTTTTTAGTATGATGCTTGTAAAGCCTTAAACCGAATACGGTGCTAGTACTACCTTTCTTAGAAAGGCACCCTTTTTCTTTGTAAATATGTACCTTAATAAAACTTTTGATACTTTTGCTTGGGGTTGATACTTTTGGCTAGAGTTGGGAAAAAATGTTATTCTCCTTGCCCTTGTGTGCTATGTTCATAAAAGTTTGTGGTAGTTTGTTTTTTACACATACTTTCATATGTTTACTCGTTACTTGAGACGCTAGTTTCTTCGGCAATGGTGCCAAATGTTGGCTCTTTCCGACGGCTTCTGTAGGAAAAGAAGGGTATTCTTAGCATGTAGGGTTTTGAGGCTTTTTATTACCTATAGATATATCGGTGTCATCATTTGTAGTATAAGTGTAGCTTAGGACCTCTAGTCGTATTTTGATGAGAGACGTAGGCTTAAGTGTTGTAAGCAAACATAATGCATGCATGTGTGAAAGGAACGTGCATCATCATGATTGGGGCGTTTAGATTCGTCTCCTGCACCCAGACTCGCATCAGCTCCCTTCAGCTTCACTGTTCCTTCATCCGTACAGTCGTACAGTACAGACAACCATACTCACAGCTCCGTACAACCGTGCTTGTGCTGTACTTACGTCGTACAGCTCCGTACCTATTTTCAACTCATGTAATAGACTACAGTAAATCTAATCATAAAAAATATATCTATTGTGTGACATTGAGTGTGTAACACTGACTAATTGTTTCTTCACATCTAACTCTAGACTTCAAGGGATAGTTGAGTGCCAGACTAAGTGTCTATGAGCACATCGCATGATATCAAACTTAGACTGCATCACACAACACTTAAGAGATAGATGAGTGCTAGAATAAGTGTCTGTGAAAACATCTCTAAACTTAGACTACATCACACAACTCTCTAGAGAGAGATGAGTGCCAGGATAAGCATCTGTGAAAACATCACTAAGCTTAGATTGCATTACACATTTCTTGTAAGAGAGATGAGCACTAGACTAAGAGATCCTATAAACAACATGTCTATCAAAATTGAGACTACAACACACAACTCTCTCAAGAGAGATGAGTGCCAGCCTCATATAAAAAACAAATCTTTATATAGAAACTGAAATTGCAACACACAACTCTCGTAGGAGAGATGAGTGCCAATCTCAAACATAAAACAAAACAAACATTAATAAATAAAAAAAGACTACATGACACAACTCTCGTAAGAGAGATGAGTGCTAGTGTCTAAAACACAAAATAGAATAAACATTAATAAGTAAAAAATGACTGAAGCACACAACTCTCACAAGAGAGATGAGTGCCAGTCTAAAACACAATACAAAACGTATATTAATGAATAAAAATAGTCTGCAACACACAACTCTCACAAGAGATGAGTGTTAGTCTTAGACAAGAGAGAAGAAGTTACCTATGCAGAGTGGGTGAGATGGTAGGTAAGATAATCTGGCAGGTAATGCAAGCAAGTAGGAGGTAGGTAAGGTTAGTAAGCAAGTAGCTAAGTGGCAAGGTATAGTTATTCATATGAATAAGTTATTTGTATGAATACTACGTTATTCGTACGAATAAAATGGGGGAAAATGATTTAAGCATTTTAAATTGCAAAAAATGCGAGTTTGGGCATTTTTTTGAATTTAAAAAAAAATGGGCGAATTAATGCAACTTAGGATAATTCTAATACATTGGTTTTGAGAGATGCCATGTGAGTTAAACACCAGAGTTATCAAACTAATTCTAAAGAGTCACAATAGGCTTAGGCTGAACCAATGGAGACCTCTAGCCATGCTAAACACTATCTACACGATAGTAGCCAAGCTCCTTGCCAATCGCATAAAGTTCATTCTAGGTAGACTGATACACCCTAATCAATATGGTTTTGTAACAGAAAGGAATGTAAAGGATGCAATCCTAAATGCCTTGTTGGCTATTGACTATGCACTGGCACAAAATGAGAAATATGTCATCCTAAACATGGATCTGGAGAAAGCGTATGATAGAATTAGTTGGGAGTTTATTATTGTTGGGACAAATTGATGTAATGGGTCGATACCAAGAATTACAAGGTGTATGTGTGCTGTGTGTGACCACATGGTGTGTATGTGTGGTCAGTGTGACTAGGTTGGGTGGTAGAAGGTTCAAGTGGGTGTGATTGAGAGGATCATGGACCTCATTGAGAAATCAGTGGAGAAGTTGGTGGATCCGGAGATGCTCTCTCTTTTAGGCACATGCATTGTATCACTTGCCTAATTAAGGAACTTCTACTTATGAATTTTCATTATGCTTCCAGTGAGTTTCCTTCATGTGGTGCCTTTATCCCTCACTATGCCACATCATCATCTTCCCCATTTCGCTTCTTGTTCATTCCTTCTTTCTCTTTGCTCGTTTTTTCCTTAAGCTTGTTCTCTCTCTGTGATGAACCATTCCAAAACCCTTTGAGATGAAGGCTCCTCTTGACTGGGCGAATCTCTGGTCCAGAGGAATTAGGCAATGATCTCATCTACTGCCCATCCCATCAGTTTTATTGGTCATCGATCTTTGATGTAATTCTACCAACAGGAGTCACCATTCCAAAATTGGTTCAAACTGATGTTAGTGACACTATGAGGAGAATGCTAATGAATTTTTAGAACCATTGCTCTAGTATTTGAGGCAAATCCAATGTTCATCTAGGTGGCCTGATGCAGAATTCCACAATTCCTTGCTGGGGAATCTTCTTTGGTTATAGATCTTCAATACTGTTACAAAAGCCCTCTGATTGCTTCTCTCTGGTGGTCAAATTTCACCCTCCAAGCTCCAGTCTGTTTCTGCAATTATTTCTCCCATTCTTTGGTCTTTGACAGTTGACCAGTCTCAACATAAATTTGGGACTCTTGACCTTGGCTACAAGTTTACTGTATCTTGACTGTGCTTGAGCATTGTAACTCAATCATTGAGTTCATGGATGTCATACTTGTTTGCATTTATGGGGATGATATGCTCAATGCATAAAGTGAGTCATTGAATCATAAGTATGTCAGAGTGAAGAAGCCCAACAAGAAGGATTCATCCAATCATAAGTATATCAGAGTGAAGAAGCCTAGCAAGAAGAAGTCAAAGTTTGTCAATAGGAAGGTTACCAAGCTTTAAGCTCAAGTTGACCTAAAGCTCGACAAGGGAGAGTCACTATCCACTCACTTAAACTCCATGAAAAGTATATTGACTCAATTATCAAGCATCCAATTTAACCTTGATGGTGATATTGTGGTTGCTATATTGCTTAAGAGTCTACCTGATGAGTATGGTACCATTGTGACTACTCTTAAAAATCTACTAGAATCCAATTTGGTAGATATAGAGGTATTTCTCTTGAAAGAAGAAAGAAAGATCAAGCTTAGGAATGGCTACATCTATAAAGAAAGTGAGTCAAATCTAGTTAAGAGCAACTTCAAAGGATCTACAAGCAAGAGCAAGAAGTGCAATTTCTGTGGAAAGCTTGGTCATTTTGAAAAGGAGTGCTAAACTAAGAAGAAACTCTTAGCAAACCGTGTGGAAGAATTAGAAAAAGAAGAAGAACCAGAGGAGATTAATGCTCTCACTACTTTTACCACCTAAGTCAACCTTAATGAGGGTGATGACCCATTTTTTTTCTAAGTTGTTTTGTGTGCTGACTGAACAAGGGTTCTCTGCCCTAGGATGTCCCCCTTAAATGATTGTTAGTCTTATGCACGAGTTTTACCTTGTCAGATCTATGGGAACTTCCCATGCATAGTCATTGTCCATTCTCCGGCCAATTGTAAACCAAGAGCCATAACCAAAGTGAGTCACAAGTTGGGGTCATGAGTGTCGCTACTAGATTTGAGCAAGCCATGAAGCTTCCCATGTACTACTACTGGAGTGAGGTCATCAATTTGTTGGGGGGATTGTTGGGACAAATTGATGTAATGGGTCTATATCAAAGGATAACAAGGTGTATGTGTGCTTGTGTGTGACCTCATGGTGTGCATGTGTGGTTAGTGTGACTAGGTTAGGTGGTAGAAGGTTCTAGTGGGTGTGATTGAGAGAATCATGGACTTGATTGAGAAATCAGTGGATAAATTAGTGGATCTAGAGATGCTCTACCTGAATCAAAAGTTATGGCTCCCGAAAGGATAGGCCAAACTTTGATCCCAAGAGAGGGGCAAAATGATGATGTGGATGAAGGGTGATGTGGTAGTGGTGTTCACATGCTATTACAAAAGGTGTGCCTGTGTGGCACTTAGTGCTTAGGTGGCACTGTTGATGTGGCATCTGATTGTGTAGGCTGAGGTGGCATGTTGGCTGGGCTGGATGATGTGGTAGTGAGGGATGAGGTTCCCACGTGGTACCAATATGAAACCCAGGTAATCTTGACCTAACCTCGATATGACCACAAACTTAACCAATGCTATAATTACCTAACCTAGTTAGTTGTAATCTTCCACATTTCAATATTTGCGGCATTGCTTTTTTGTAGGCCACTCAATTGCGTGGAGCTCATGGGTGGTGGCTTGCAACATCTATGATCTATTGGAGTCATCATGCTGTGTTGTTGGGGTAGGCCATCAAGAGTTCTAAGTATACAAAAGTGTTGTCTGGTGTCGTAGGTTATGTGGGAGAGAGCCTGTGAGCATGGCGCTTCCGTGAGGAGTTGTGGCTTGTTGGTAGTATTGGGAGCCCATTGGCTCGCTTGTGCTTGCCTTGTGTGGAAGTCGACTGGAGATGGAGACGCTTGTGGCATTGACAGTTGAGAGTTGGCTAAACCTGAGAGTTGGCTAAAGCCTGGAGCCGGTTGTGAGTGAGAGTAGCTTGTCGATGCTTGTTTGCAACTTCTATCATCCGGATTGTCAGTTGTGTAGAAGCCATCTCTCATTTATTGGGAGCTATTGTGTCGATCATTGGTGGCCGGCACTAGCTAAGCATGGTCGCTACTAGTGGAGTTGTAGTACATTGGTCGTATGGCTTGCAGTAGGAGTTGTAGTGGGAGTTGTAGTACATGGTCGTATGGCTTGCAGTAGGAGTTCACCAGTCTCAATGGATACTAACAATATGTTCTAGCGCGGTCCATAACATTCAATTTGATCAATTTCTTTTTCGGTGATTCCGTTTCTCTTTTCCATGCTTTTGCTAAACGAAGCTTATGGATGTTTGCATGAAGATATGTTGAAACGATTCGTTGGAAAACAGGTGGAGGAGACGATGGATGATGCAACTCCACTACAACTTCACCAGTCTCAATGGATACTAACAATATGTTCTAGCGTGGTCCATAACATTCAATTTGATCAATTTCTTTTTCGGTGATTCCGTTTCTCTTTTCCATGCTTTTGCTAAACGAAGCTTATGGATGTTTGCATGAAGATATGTTGAAACGATTCGTTGGAAAACAGGTGGAGGAGACGATGGACGATACAAGTTCTAGTGTGCATGAAAATAAAGGTACCGCAATGCTCTCTATAGTAGCACGTACCACAAGTCCTTTTTTCCCTCAGTATTGGTACTGCGTGTTTGCTCCAATGTTGCACATTTTTTCGATGTTTGTTCTCCTCTGCTTCCTCTGTATAGCAACTGGAACCGTTGTATCGTTCACTGCTAGTACGAGAACCAATCGTATGAATGTATGTATGTGTTTGTGTAACTCAATCGGATTCTTACTACAGTCGTCAGAAAGTGGAGCAAACAGTGAATCCAGTGATGAGTGCGGCACTATTGCTTACCTCTATTGGGGTCCACCTAAACAATTGGGTCTTTTGAAGAGTTTAGCCATCAACGCTAAGAAATTGAAAAACCACACGAATCAACAAAACATGCAACAATTGATCATTAGCCCCACTACTATGACGGGGTCCACAATTGACCACATCTAGACAATAACTCAAAAACGGGAACAAACTGCATTTACTGGTCCGACCATTCCCTTTTGTACACTACCATTTCTCAAAAATTGCGCAGGCAGGCCCCTTGAGTGTAATTCATCTTGTTAAAAAATAGAAAATGGAGATTTTTCGCTTCTTCTCAATCGCCTTCGCCTAGACCTACCTCACCCACGGGAGGCCAAAAGACAAAGAAACTGAGAGGATTGTACAAAAGTGCAATAAAATACAGGTAAAAGTTAGGGTTAGGGCTTATAAAGGGTTATGGGTAAAATAAGGTATTTGGTATGGTTGAGCAAAGGTAGGAGGGTGCAAAGAGTAGTCTCGTGGAGGGACTGGCTGTGAGATGAATCCTCCTCCTCCCTGCATATAACAAATCACTCTAGGAACTTGTATCTCTACTGGCTTTCTTGATAGCTGGCTTGAGCCCTGTTCTCCTAACAGAATTTCTTTTTATGCTCCATTTTATCTTTTTTGGCCGCCTGTGTCCGTGTTTATGTGTGCCCTCTTATTGTCTTGCTCTACTGGATTATGGCCTTGTGATCCGTTGTCGAAGGTTCATCAGATGCGCTCTCTAACTTGCCCCAAACGTCTACAGACCCGAAACGCCATTACCACGGCCCGAGTAAATGGTGTGGCTGTGAAAGGTCCCGCGCGTAGAACTTAGTCTGGGTTGCTCCAATAGTGAGCACGGTCTCTGTCGTGACGAGCGGTTTTTCGGTGCTCTCTTGCTCCAAGGAAGCTAGAAAACCTACAAATGTCTCTATGCTGGTTGATTCATTTTCCATTGTTCGTAAGACTGAGCGCTGACACATTCACAATGTAGAGAGAGAGTGAAAAATGCAGGCTTGAGTCATTCTCGAAACCTACATTTCACGCACAAATGCTGTAGGCATGTAGTTTTACCCAACTCCAGATCTATGTCTTGGTTACTGCACATCGTTTTGAGAAGCATTCTGGTATATCTGTAATGTCACGGTTCTTACAATGAAGTAAGAACGTATGCAAAACAATGGGAAATGTTTCGAAAAACAATTGACACCCTAGTCCTGAAACTAATATGTTGTAAAATCATTCTTCGTATCATGCAAACATTTAGTATTTGTTGCACGCATTGGGGGAGTTCCTGTTCTGAAACTATCCTTCGAAAGTCATCTTTATATGTCTTTCTGGAGAAAACAAGTGATCTTAGGGTAAGAGCTTGTTTTACATTTTACAGGTCTTACATTGGAATAAAACTTGTCCACATGGCTTGTTTTCCTGCCCATGGAAAGGTTCATGAAATGTAGCAATATTTTTTGATGAATGGGCATGATGCGAGTAAGATGAGGTGAGAAGGTAGACATTAAAGTCGCAAGTGATAAGCTCGACATTAAAGTGTGAATCTAGATATAAAATGTGAGTGGAATATAGTATGGAATTCAATTGTGTTGTGTCTTGATATGGTACTAGAAGTTTGGTCTTAACTTATGATCTAAAATTTCTCCATTGTAATGGAGTGAATTTATGAATTTGAGGTATAAGCCTAGAATGGTGAAAAATCCCCAAGGAACCTTTGGTCAATGTGAGTGGATTAGAGTGTTAGCTACAAGAGCATGTTTAAAGAAAAAGAATTCTCTTTATTCGTTTAGGACATTCGTTCGAGTGTGGTGGAATGTTTTGTCAAATGGACAAGACCTTCCAGATTTAAAGTAGATATGTGATACCTTTTGCATGATGATTTGAGAAGAGGGATGATGAGATTGTGTTGAGGAAATGGAGTTGACGAAAGCCAACAAGGTTATGAAGCCTTCCAATGTTGGAGATGAGTGAGCACAAAGAAAAGTAGAAATATGTGATACCTTTTGCATGATGATTTGAGAAGATGGATGATTAGATTGCCTTGAGTAAATGGAGTTGACACAAACCAGCTAGGTTATGAAGCCTTCCTTTTGCATGATGATCAGAGAAGATGGATGATTAGACTCTGCCTTGAGGAAATGGAGTTCACAAAAGCTAGCTAGATTATGAAGCCTTCCAAGTGTGTCAATTGCATAATGCGTGGACATTTGCATAGTAAACTCTTAAACAAGTCTCATTTGAGATGAGAGAGCACAAAGAAAAGTATAGATGAGACCTTGGAAGGAAGAGTAGTCAACAAAATTATGAGATGGTTGCAACCAATTGGGGGGGGGGGGGGGATATCATTGATGAGTTACCAAGTACAAGTCAAGTGGAGTATGGGTGACATGGAGCAATGTTTGAATGACATGGAACATACCATTACTTTGATGTTTGATTTATGAGTGTTTGGACTAGTCAATTGATGCTTTAAATGTGTTCCTCGGTGCTAAGGGAATAGATGGCGTGCATACTTTGAATAGTGCGGGGCCACTCTGATGCTCTTTGAGATCGTCAACACAGGTATGCAAAACATCATTCAAGATAGTCGTATGCAGATCTACAGTAGTGAGTTTAGTAGATAGTAGAGGTAGAATAAGGCAACAAGGCAATGGATCTATCATTATTTGCTATAGGGGTGTGTTAGAGTGCCACAGTAGGTGGTGAAAGGCAGTAGCAAAGCGTACCAAGAACACCAACAGTAGTAAGTAAGAGTAGTGTCATAAGGTGAACATAAAAGGCGTATAATTTACTAGCCTCGACATAAAAAACACTCGATCAGAAGCCCACAAGTTGTATACTAAACAATTTGAAGAGCCACCTTTTGCGTAAACTTGTCGTGCAGCTAGTTCAAACACTTTCTTTAAATCTCTCTTTGCACCCTTGTTGATCGTGGTATTCTTCGTCAGCAAACCTTGCTTGGGAGGCGCAGCAGAACATGCAAGCATCACAGGCGAACTTATGAAGCTAGAAGATTTTGCTTTCAGTTTCTCGCCAGTTGGTGCATTGGTGGTTCGATACTCTGCACGTACGAAGAATTACTACAATACACAGGGAATTTGAAGACAACAAACATCTGTTTCTACAGAGACGAGTTCGCACGATTCATCGTGGACATGGCATCATTTGTTGTGTCATCTATGTTATTGGCAGAGACTCTTTTCACCACTTCTGTAGTAGATTACATAGTTGTTAAACAACGATGCAAACGAAGAACGTCGAAATGAAAAAGAAATGAAAAAGAAAGTCGACAAGAAAGAATGTCAATGCACCACGATGGAACGTGTTATCGTCATCGTCCATGCGTGCGAGGAAAATAGAGTGCCCATGATTGACACAATCGAAAATGAAGATGATATCAAAATGATGCATGCGAGGAAGGGGGAGACCTTACATGCAGTAAAGCAGAAGAAGACAGATGGCCGAATGAAGCGGAACGTCACGACACGTGCACCACTCCTAGAACAAAGCCAATAACAACCATGAAAATTCCATGTTTTTGGAGAATTTTGTCTATTTTTCGTTTCTTTGAGACGATTGTCGCTAAGGCCTTCCACGGGTTAGGCCAAAAACATCCGCCCGGTTGTGAATAGGCAAGCAGACGTATGCTACAAATCAGGGAGCTTCACCCATCCTCGGACAAGTGTGAAACCCCCCTTACTCGCTACTTTATCTCCCCTCTTGCGTATGCATAGGCACATGTGTTTTCAGTATTCTGACTCTCCTCTTGTTTGACATCCTTGCTAGATGCATCCTTGTCAGTTTGCAGTTTAACCCCTCTGGTTCTTCCAAAAGGCCTTCATGCATGTCATCATTTTTACCATTAGCTTGTATGCACACCTCCTGAGTCCTCCAACGCAGATAGCATTTCCAATACCTCTACGTGGTGCATGCAGATAACATGCATCAGGGAATATGCTGAATCGCACTTCAATAAGGGCATTCCAACCATTAAGCTCCAATCCTTCACGAGGTGCTTTTCTTTTATCCTAGAGCAAGCAGACTTTAGGCAAGGCTTTCTTCATATGCATTGGCAGTATTTGCCAAGCACCGAAGCAAATTTGTCCTGCTCAAATCCCAACAATGCATTGGTATCTGGGAACTCAACATTCATACTGAGGCACTTCTTTAGGAGTGATGTCAGAACTCCACGGAATCGTATAGACCAAGTTACTTCTGCATCTGATTGAACTAAGACCACCAGTCTCTTTCAATTGCATTGTAAATTGTTGCTTAACAATCCTTTGCCAATGTACCAGAAATTGACCAAACCGCACTTATTCTAGTAGGTGACGTTGAACCTTTTTCTTGGGATTAGCAGCATTTGCATGCATGGACTGTATTTTTCGGATATTGATTTTTTGCAGATTTTTTTGCAAGCATACTGAATCTACAAGATCTATTGAGCTTTGCAACACCTAACATAGCTCCCTGTATTGCATAACATTTCAGTGTCATTATTTGTCCTAGGGATCTTATGAGCACGTGTCTCTTATTAGCCGTGGCATTACTAACCACTGTGTTCACTTCTAGCTCACTAACTGTTCTCAACCAATGCCTTCAATAGAACATCGAGAGCTCTCCATCACGAGGAGCAATTCATGTATTGTTTGTAAAGGTGTTTACCTCTTGAGTGTTCTTCTCCTTTTTGTTTCTGTGCTTAATTTCTTTGTCAGTGTTCTTCTTATGAAACAATAAACATATGCATGTTCATTTTCTAATTTGGTATAGTTATGTCATGTCTTCTTCCATGTGTTTCAAAGGCATGCCTTCTTTGTCCCTCTCTTGCTCTGCTTCATTGTCTTTTGTGTACTCCTAGTTACTTTCATGAGCAAATGAGCAAAATTACTTTCAAAGTTACATAAATTTTGAAAATAGATTGCACTAACAATAGGAAAGTAAATAGTACTTCATCTTTTTCGTTGCTTCCTCTACACAATCACGAGGATGATAAGTCTCATCCTCAACTATATCATCTTTATCCTTGCCCTCTCAAGCTTGTCACTTCCATATCCTTAAACTCACCATCTTTATCATCTTCCTCCTCCCCTTCAATGTGAACTCACTTACCTCTTCTTCATCTAATTATTCAAGATCCTCATGCTTTAGGAAATAAAATTTAAGATGAGCGAATGTTCACAAGACCAGCTTGGTCGATGAAAGGGAAAGATGGCCTCGAGCCTAAAGCCACTTTTGCATGTTCTAATCGCTCGATCTCAAAGGATTCACACATTTTTTTGATGTGAATTGTTCCTTGGTAGATAATTGTCCACAAGCCCTAGGTTGGAGTATGAGAGGAAGGATTTCTTGCTTGAGCTCTGTGTGTCGTTCCCTCCTCCTCACTCCCCCCCCTCCCTACCTCATACCATCGCTTCTATCTCCTCTCCCTCTCTCCCTCCCGCACATGCTTCCTCTCCTACCACCTTTCCCACTCCCTCTTTTCCCATTGTATGGCCTTGCCTTTTCTCATACTGTCGCGACTATTGTCGATAGAAATGGAAACATTGTATGCTCTTCCTGTCTTGTGATGGTCAAATTGTTGGAAAGTAGCTTGAGGTATTTTATGTTCCAGAGCTTACCTCACTTGTGAATCTAAAGCCAAAATACAGATGGAAAAAGAAATTTTATTATTGTTGAGATGTATCTTGTTAAGGGCTTGGTTAGAATTTGATTTAATTTGAGCCATCCGATCGAAGCATTTTCGAAAGGAGAATGTGCTCGGTCCATTTGTGACAACCAAATTCCATTACTTGGCCCATTTGTGGCAACTAGATTTTGCAACTAGGTATTTCCCGCAACCGTAATACCTTATTGGAGTTACTCTAGTTGCCTCCCCATGGCCTTGCACATGGGGGAACGGGCCATGGTCAGTGATTTTTGGGTCAAAAAGTTTAGGCTAGCCAAGCAATTTTATTCAAAAAGTTGATTCGTGGCTATACTATTGTGAGCACACACTTAACCCAAGCTTCATCATCAGGGACCTTATTGAAGATGCCCTTCGAGCACATATCTACCTTTGTTGTGCTAACATTCATGCGTATTCCATATCTTACTTTGATCGATCTTCTCGGCATAACAAGAGTAACTATGCTTTGGCATCTCAAAGGTATTTATGTAAAGGGCTTGGTTTGGCTTGAGTCATTTCGACTATGGCTTTTTTAGGATGAAAAATTGGCTCCTCTAGTTTCGACAATCAAATTCCTTGCCTCCCTCATTTTCGACAATCAAATTCCATGTCAGGGATGATCCATTAATGCCCTCTCCATCGTTAGTCACTTTCTCTACCACATTAGATTAGGATAATTGAATCTAATAGATCCAAGGGCACCATTCCTTTGCATTCAAATCCATTGGATCTAATTCTGAATTCAATTTATTTTGGATTTGACGTTCCAAATGAGGCCCTCTTCGTTCGCTAACAGATTTGCAACCCATCCTCCTGTCCAAGATAGGTGTTGCCTCCCCACGGCCTCCCACGTGGTCGGCAATTTCAGGTCGAAAAGTGGCCTAAAAATGGCAAACAATTGAAAAATGGCTCTTGATGATCAGCCGCTCACCATTTTCATGTTGCTATCCTTCTCAAAATGCCCCCCATCCCTCTCCTATCCTTACCTAACTCTCAAAGAAAGTATCATACTTAACGTCAGTGAAAGTCTCGTTTGAGGGTCGGTGATTCTACATTCCTAGCTATTTCATTTGACGGTGGAAAGCTTCAAGATATGTGCAGTTGATGTCAACGAGTTTTCCATACCCCTTTATTCTTCTCTCCAAAGCCCCTCCCACCCGTTCTCGCAATCGCAATGGCCTTGCTCTTGCTCTTCCTCTTGCCTATTGCAATTTTCCTCAACCCTAACCCTCTTTCTCATCGATAGCGACTTTGCTTATAGGTGTGATGTTGGAGATTGCTTTGGCTTAGTCTCCAGATTCCTACCCCTGGATATGATGAAAGGGAAGGCTTGTTCGAGGTGCCCTAGCTTGTTAAGTTTAGATGACACAAAGGCCAAAGATATGCCAAATAACATTATACTATTGTCTCCTCAATGGTTGTTTTCCAAGCTCATTAATAGCAAGCTACCCCCAGCAACATGGATCCTACTCGCACCCCTAGGAGTTCACATTGCAAGCTATTTTCCAACCTTACAATTGACACCTTTGCATCAAGTCTCCTAAAGGAGGCATTGGCACTACATCATTGAAACTCCTCTACATCGCCTTGCTAGCTATTCGACCTCCATATTTGACAGATTTGCCCCATGGAGGTGTGCCCAATGTGGGGAGATGATATAGATAGATAGATAGATGGATGGATGGATGGATGGATAGATCGACCGATGGATGGATAGACCGACCGATGGATGGATGGATAGACCGACCGATGGATAGATAGATAGATATCGATCAATAGATAGACCGATGTATAGATAGATAGATAGGTGGATACACCGATGAATAGACCGATGGTATCTATTGATCGATATCGGATCGACAGATATCGATTAATAGATAGATAGATATCAATCGATAGGTCTCGATCCTTAGGTATCGATCGATAGATAGATAGATAACAAGGCTTGGAGAGGAGTTCCTCGCAAATTTTGTCTAATACAAGACTATGTATGGTGGAAAAGATGAAGATGGACGGAGGGCCAGACTTGGCCTCATAGTTTGGGAGAAGAAACCTAGAGGATTGTTGGTCGTAAAGGGAAGGTCTCTATCAGCATGCATGATGATCATGGTCGGATCAACTGGAACATCAAGTGTCCAGATTTGCAGCATGCAAGTTCGTATGGTGGCAGTAAGCATGATTCATGTATCGGTGTCAAATAGACCCTTGAGCTGAGGCTCTGAAGGTTGATCGATCATCGAGCGATGCAAGGGAGATGTAGGTTAGAAATCTATCTGCGGTGCATGAGGTTGCAGCTTAAATGAATGGCAAGCCAATTGAGTTACAAGAAGAAGCTCCATCATAAGAGGTTGCTAGAAGGGAAGGATAGGGGAATGGGCTTGAAATCTGGCATGCAAGCCTTTCCCACCAAGAAAGTGCAACGCCGGTTCATCCTCCCACGTGGGGGTTTGAGGGAGGGATTAGAACTTTATCATGGTTAGGGTGCTATGGTTCGTGTTGTGCGTGTGGGTTAGCTAGCTCATTGTAAGATGTGCATTGATTCCCGTGACTTTTTAATTTCAGAGGCGTTGAGAATATTGTGAAATGCTGCGACTCAATCTCTCAGCTCAAAACTCGTCTGTCCTCCCTTGGGACGTCTCAACTGCTTTATTTCTTCCCTCGTCTCAAACTGTCTACGGGACAGTTACACAACTGTATTACAACGTGTTTAGCCACGTGGTATTTCTGCCACGTCAGATCCCCTCACACCTCCCCCCCCAAACTTAAAATCTTTTTTACAAAAGGTTTTATGCAAACTACATGAGCGCAAGTGGAAGAACCATTCGCCAGCCGTTGCAGTTTGTATGTGTATTTTTTGAGTTTCTTTACAACTTTATACGGTCCTATCCAATTGTGCATGAAGCTCTCTGCTAAGCCTTTCTTCCAGACTGATAGGTGATGTCATGACGTCCCTCATTGTAGTGTCGTTGTTGTCTCGTTTGTGTTGCCTTTAAATTTTGCAGTTATGGTGACCATAATAACGGTTGAACCTGTTGGAGGTGGTGATACCAGTCAACTGCATCTCTGAATTTGGGCGGAATGGTTATTGCTGGAATTCGTGGTGGAAATTGCGTATCGCAGCCATAGAGCGCCCGAAAAGGGCTGATTCTAGTTGATGCCTGAACTGTGGTTCTGTATGCATGAAGAAGATAGGGTAGAATGCGGTCCCAGTTGTCGTGTGTTGGACTTATGTATACCCGGATCATCTCCTTTAATGTTTTGTTGAGGCGTTCCGTGAGGCCAACTGTTTGATGATGATGTGGGCTTGAGAACGTGAGATTTACACCTAGACATTTTGCCAAAACTGTCATCACTTGTGAAGTGAAATTTGATCCCTGATCAGAAAGAATTGTTGTTGGCATGCTACAAGTTCGAATGGTTTAGATACTTGGATACTCTGTAAAAAACCAGGTGGTTTACTCATGGATGGTTTAGTTGCTTGACAGATAGGACAGGCTCGAAGGTAATCGGCTATATATGTGCGCATATGGGGCCAATAGTATTGTGTCCTAATGGCTGCTAAGATTTTGTGGACTCCTAAATGACCAAACAGTGGATGTGAATGAAAATACTCAGTGAAATGTAGACGTAACGACTTTGGGACAAAAAGACATGGCTTATTGTGAGTTGAAATGAAAAACAAGAGGTTGTCTCGGATCTGGAAATGTTTTTGATCTGTGTTTGTGGAAGGACTCTAAAGATTAGCTATAATTTTACTAACATCGTGGTCAGCTTGTTGGATGGGTGCAAATGTTGATAGATCGATGCGTTGGACAGAACACGGGACATGTAAATCTGTCATGGATTCGGGATCTGTAGGATCTATTGTGCGGTTGTGTTGGACTTGTTGGATTTCATGACCTCGGGATAGGGCATCTGCGATGACGTTGTCTTTTCTTGGTGTGTATGTTAATTTAAAACAGTAATCTTGTAGAGCCAAAATCCAGTGCATGAGTCTGCCTGGAGGGTGTTTCTTTTTCATCAGAGGGATCAAAGGGCGCTGATCTGTTTGAACTGGGACATCAGTACCATGCAAGTAAGGATGAAGTTTAGCAAATGCCCATACAATAGCTAGTAATTCCTTTTTAGTTGTTGAGTAGTTTAGTTCTGGTTTTGTGAGTGCACGACTGATGAAAGCAATTGGTTGGAGTTCACCTTGATCATTCTGAAGAAGAACAGCACCCAAACCTTCATTGGATGCATCAGTCCTCAAAAGAAATGGCTGACTAAAATCTGGATACTTGAGAATAACTAACGTGGAAACCAACAGCTTCAATTGATTATATGCCTGCGCACACTCCGTTGACCAATGGAACTTTGCCTTTTTCTTAAGAAGTTGTCGTAGAGGATGAGTGGTGCATAGTGACGAAGAAGCCTAGTGCTGAAATTCATGATGCCAAGAAATCGTTGAAATTGTTTGAGATTTGTAGGTTCGGGATACTGAAGTATTGCTTGGACCTTTGAAGGATCCATTTGAATGCCTGCGGCTGAGATGTTGAAAACAAGAAACTTTATTGACGTACATGCCCACTTGCACTTTTTTATTTGGAATTTGTTGCAGGCGTCTCAAAACCTCGTCGAGGACTTGAAGATGTTCCCACGTTGGAGTGTGGATTAGGATATCATCAAGATATACCACAAGAACTTTCTTTTGAATCAGATCATGAAAAATGGAGTTAGACGGACTGTGCGCCTTTGAATACATCGCCAGCAATGCATGATTCAATTCGTTGGGCAATTTGAACAGCATCATAGAAGGTCTTGGCACCTTGATCCCGAGTTCTGCGAGAGACGTCATGCCTCAGCCTAGGCCACAAAAAGAAAAGTTTCATGTCCTCGGACATGTTTGGGTCTGCTCAAAGTAGCAGCTGATTCAATTTGACAACAAACTGTGCAATTGGCTCATGATCCTTCTGTGAAAGTTCTTGCAACTATCGTAATGCTGTCTGTGTGACATTTGCATGGGCGAAATTCTGCATAAGTTGATTCTTCAGACTAGGCCAATGATGCTTTTATTGATTCGTGCTGCTGAATGAACCAAGTTGGCGCGATCCCTTCAAGCACCGTGCGCAACTCCAACGCCTTTCTTGCGTCAGACCAGGAGTGATAGTCTGCTATGTTTTCGAAATGATCAATCCACAAAAGAACATCTTCCGTTGGCAGACCATGGAAAGACTTGGGATGCACTTTGTTATCTTTGGACGGGGGAGTAGAGGAGGACGCTGTTGGAAATAAGACTCTAAGTCTCACTCACACTCACACACACCGTGATCACAACCGTTGCATCTCATGGCAACCGTCACACACACTTCTATATTGATGTAACCACCTTCATTGAATTCAGTTCCGATTCGCCTACAAGCGCTCCTCTGATCTTCCACATGGTATCAGAGCTAGTGATGGGCCCAACCCAGCTACGCCTTCCGCGATTTCTATCCTGCCTTCCTTTCTTTGATCTTTTCACAACCCTGCGAGAAAACAATGTCCTCGCTGAAGGAAGAAACTTTGCCCTTCCAACCCCTAAACATGCATCAAAAGAATGCGAGGGAGATCAAGACGATGGAAAAAAAACCATCGCAAATGACACAAAAGAAGATGAAGAGGCCCCAGATGGCATGCCTGACGCAGACAACATGGACCTGCATCAAACCTGCGAGATAAAACTCGTTAAAAGCGGTCAACTCCCACCGCAAAGAGGAGACGCAGACAACAATCTGCATAATCTAAAGACCAAAGAATCCCTGCATGGCAAAGCAAACCCAGGAGGCAATTGGACAGAGAACGATGACCTGTCAGCAATGATTACAGAACATGCAAAAAGATTGATCAAATCAGACTCAAAAGACCTGACCAAGGCATTCAACATCAACGGAGGACACACGACCCCTCCCGACTCAGACGAGAGAAAGGGTGCAGAACCAAACGACCTGCCATATGCCTTTCTCCCATCACAACTACAAAGGCCCGAAGACAACGATCTGGCTAACAACCATGCCAACAATGCTGATCTCGCTCACGAATGCAACGTGTTGAGACATCTACACGTTGCTGAATCTGATCAAGAAGATGATTCCGAAGAGGAAATATTTGATGACTACAGCTGTGATGATCAAGATCGTGAGGACCCAAGTGACCAAGACGAAGATGACGGTTGTGATGATGACGAGCCTGCCAACAAAGACAACAATTCGGCTGACCCTGAAGACCCAGATGGATCAGAACTCCTAGACTATGAAGATGAAGTTTACGATGATAATGAACCTGAACCCGATGCTGATGACGACTCTGGCGGCAATGATGAGGACGATTATCTAACTGACTTTGCTGAAGAAAAAGAAGCCTTTGACTTCAAACCTCAAACGAACCAGTATTATGACATACTACTTTTTCCAAGGCAACCTGAATCTTCTCATCCACGAGTGAAGATGAAGGCAGAACTATTCCTTTTACGACTTCAGAAAAATCTCTTAGATCCTGGCGACAACACACTTATCTTTTTCATTCTATTGAGGGGGAGAGAAAAATATAAAAATCAATGTAATGAAAAAGTATCCTGGCTATTCAAGGATTTGCTTGATCCAGGCTGAATTGTACCTCACACACTCACAACATTATCTGGCGACTCACCCCCAGATGTCAAACTGGTGAATGTAAGTACACAGCCATACTCTATTACTCATGAGACTTTTCGTCTTATGGGGGAGTGTTGGAAATAAGACTCTAAGTCTCACTCACACTCACACACACCCTGATCACAACCGTTGCATCTCATGGCAACCGTCACACACACTTCTATATTGATGTAACCACCTTCATTGAATTCAGTTCCCCGACTCGCCTACAAGCGCTCCTCTGATCTTCCACAGACGCATGATAGGAAGCCAAGATAGACATCAGGGCTTGATTGGTTTGAGAGAGTTGCGTCATGAGAGCGAAGACATGATCGTGCTGCGGCTGCTGTTCCTCCATGTGATGTTCGGGCTGCTGAAAATGTTGGTCAGGAGAGTTTGGGAAAGACATCGGCGTCTCCACCGAGAAAGATAAGAAATGCTGCGACTCAACCTCTCAGCTCAAAACTCGTCTGTCCTCCCTTGGGACGTCTCAACTGCTTTATTTCTTCCCTCGTCTCAAACTGTCTATGGGACAGTTACACAACTGTATTACGTGTTTGGCCACGTGGCATTTCTGCCACGTCAGATCCCCTCACAATACATCATGAAGAATACATCACAGGAAATCGCAGAAGAATACCTCGCGAAGCAATAAGTTGCTAAAGAATACATCAAAGAAGAATACCTCGCGACGGAAAAAATTGCTTAGAAGAATATCTCTCGAAGCAAGAATTGTAAATGCAAAGAAAATGTAACAAATTGCGCAGTGAATACATAGAATTAAACTTTTGAACGTTGTCTGTTTGATGACTACACGAAAGATACTTTGCAGATCTATTGCGTTCTAAAAATGATAGCCTGTCTGTTATGTAAAACATACGAAATTTTGAAAATCATAGTTAAGTATTTCTTGCAAGTATGTGTCGCTGTGATTCTAGTTATCAGAGTCTATCAGAGAGTCTATGTAAATGAAAAGAAGATGAAGCCGATCACTTTTTTTCCTCTGTTCCTGTAACGAAGTTGATCACACAATTGTTGAAGATCGGTTGCTAGAATTGAGAAGATCTTATTAGGAGTGTAGATCTTTCGATTGATAATGCTTTCGCTCCCTCTAACCATGATTCTTGAACTCATTTCAAGGCAAAATTCTCTGATTGGTCGAAGATGTTCCACAGTCTTGCTAATCCTTCCTGGCTGTTGTGAGACGTCGAGTGAATGTATATTTGTGCGTGCAGTAGATTGCGCATTGATTTGTAGTCGTTGTGTTGTCCAGTTGGCGTTTGTTATTGTATTCTTCGCTTTGTTTTGCACTAGGGGCGTCTGCAAGCTGTAAATTCCAGAATTGTGTAATTGTACGTGCAAGATTGAGTTTGGGGAGGGGAGTATACCATTGTGAAGATGCTCAGGGGCTCCTTTTGTTGCGCTTGTTTCTGCGTTGGAGTTGTGTGGAATTTGCATAAGATGGATAACCTGTATTGTACTAAGATTATTTTCTAGTCATACTATATGCGAAGAAGTTTAGGAAGAAACGAGATTCTAGTTTCGGTTTACCTGTGGAAGTTTGATTTTTTATTGTCGTGCGATTGTTCTTCAGAGTTATGTTGTTGTTCGGGGATGCCATCAACCTTTGTTGCGTATTGGTGGACTGTTTCTTTGAGGACATCTGCATAGTCTCTGATCTGTCCCTTTTCATCATAGGGGTTGCTCAAAACCTTGTAAGCGGCTTGCGCTTGTAGGGTTGTTGTTTTGTAATTTTTTCTAAAAGTATCTAGTATTTTGTGGCCGGTGACTTGCATTCCTACCTCTAGGGGAACATTGCATAGCATGATCTTGCTTACTGTTGTTGCTCTAGGACTTTTGTTGGTGATGTTTTCTGTTTGGAGTCCGCACGTTTCCATCATATTCTCCACTAATGATGCTAGGGTGGATTGGGTATTGCTTGGCAGGATAGAAACTTTAGGTTTTCTTCTTCAG
This sequence comes from Dipteris shenzhenensis, assembly GCF_047967505.1. NCBI lineage: Eukaryota > Viridiplantae > Streptophyta > Polypodiopsida > Gleicheniales > Dipteridaceae > Dipteris > Dipteris shenzhenensis. The sequence continues at coordinate 39,817,963 of NC_141609.1, read as the reverse complement.
GAGAGATCGGTGGAAGATGCTTTTTGTATTGCAGGTAGGTGTAGAAACTTTAGGTTTTCTTCTTCAAGAGAGATCGGTGGGAGATGCTTTTCTTACTACATGTAGGTGAAGACAAGTCTTCTTCTCGCACTTTGAGAGGTGGTCAAGATGCTCCTCCTTGTAGTGATGCATGTCTATTTTGTAAGTCTTGGAGATCCTCTCCTTGTACCTATTTAATGGAAAGATGCGACCTTAGTTTGCGGTAGCATTGTTCGAGAATTGAAATTTTATCTTGTTGAAAAATTCTTACTCAACGTATTGTCCCATGGAATCGGATCCTGTTACAAAATTGCAGCATTATAGCCATACAGTTTGGTACCACCTCTGATGCAAAATTTGGATAGACAATAAAATGCTAATCGTCTTTGTAGGCCTCTTGGTGATGCTGCTGTGAAATCTATGTTGTTGAGGATTTTCTTTTCTTGTTTGACGCCTATGATTGTGACGATTTCGTTCGTGCTCTAGAGCATCCTTTTTTTACTGTGAGTGACTCATAGCTGCTAGGACGGTATGGAACCTCTGGTATCCCTGTCGTTGCTATGCGGGACTCTTGCTCTTTCCTAGTTATTGTGCCGAAACATATCGTGGGTCGACTTCATAGCTCAAAGGATGTGGTGATGACAATGCACACCTCATATGCATGAGCGCACACACACATTTAGAACTGAGAATATGTGGTGAAGACAATAATGGAACCAAAGATTGCAAATCGACCTTGGGTCGATTTCAAAACTTTGACCATATGATCTTCACACATACATATGTGCATGCACATTGGTAATGCATCTCAGGCCATCATATTCTTATGAGCACCTATTTAGAGTCTCCATTCAGAAAAGTTATATCCATTGGAGATACTTGATAAGCAAATGCTAAAAATATTTGATTTAAAGTAGACAGATTATAAATCCTTGGCAATTGCATACAAGTCAAGAGATGAATAGGATAAATGGATTGGGTCTCCATGGGAGGGGCTATAGGAATGAGAGGATGAGAGTTTGGACATGGAAAATTGTGTGTTGATTTATTTCCTACTAGAGTTTAAGTGATTTGGATTTTCAAGGACCATATGTTAATTTGAGTTGTGCCTTTTTCATGCTCTAGGATTATTTGAGTGGAGAATTTTCTTAGCTTGTAGGTGTGTGTCATCAGGTCATGAGTAGAAATCTTGTGACAAAGAGATAGATTTGGGATGAACTATCCGCAACCAACCATCAATGTTAACTTATATAGAAGGCCTTTTAAAAAAATTTACTTATGTGTTCTAATTATCATGCAAACATTTACAAATAGTATTTCTACAAGGAGCATACGATTAATTGATCAAAGGCAGTCCTTCTAGTTTAAACTACATTAGTAAGCAAAAAGCAAAGCAAAAAATAGACCCAAAAGAAGAGCTGAAAAACTAAGCTAACAAGAGAGGGGTATGCTCTCTCTTTTTATAAATAATTGGAGAGGAAGTTTGCCCCCTCTCCCTATACGTCATGTATGGATTTCTTTCTTTGCTTTACAACTTTCTTATACTTCACTCGCTTTCTTAAGTTTATTATTTTAGGTTTTTTAAAAGGGTAGGAGGTTTCCATTTGTGAATTGGATATGCAAAGCTTCATTTTTACAACACGTTCAAACTTAAACATTATAAACCTATGAATCTACCTAGCTATTCCTCTCTTCTTTTATGCATGTTCTTGATGGTGAGCCAGAGGTAGAAGTGACATGGTGAATGCAAACATGAAGGAAAATAACACCAACATTCTCTTGATATAGCCATGACCAAGGGAGTTGCAGGATGGGAAGCCAAGGGAAACGGTCTTAATGAGGGACTTCTAGAAAAGGCTAGGTAGAATTGGTGCTATGTATAGAGACCACCATGAAGAGCTAGCGAACCAGATCGACTAGATATAATTGCTGCTATGTTTAGAGACCACCATGAAGAGGTAGAGAACCAGCTCCTACAGAGCGTGGAAGGCGCCAGGCACCCTTGTTTTGGTTCTCCTCCAGATGCGTCATCCCTACGGATCCAAAAGGGAATGGCTGAGCAAAGGAACCAGATGGCCTTTCCATCTCCCTCATCACCTAAAAAGATGTTGGGCATCTCTCATACCAAATTGTGGTTCCACTTTTGAGACGATTGATCAAGGTGTTTTCACTTTTGGGCAGATTTCATCAAGATGTTGGGATGCTTCAGCCAAGGCTTTTCCATTTCCCTCACCTTCTGGGACACTGGTAAAACAACTTCAGACAAAGTGCCCTAGAAGGTAAGGGAAATGGGGCACTTGGGTATATGCATGGTAAAGTGGTACACTTTTAACCGGTTTTCTGAAGCCTTGAGGAAGTGGTTTTGAATATGAATGTGTTTGAAATTTAAAACTTGTTAAGGTCGCCATAAACAACCATCACGGCAATCATCAATGCAACATCACTTTTCCATGCACGTCTTTCCCTCCACAGTTTGCGTCGTCACACTTTCATGCCTACCCTGTTGAGATATCGAGCTCCACTCGTGATATGCTAGGGTGACCGTTGTGCATTTATGTCACCGACTTGTTAGTTGCAGATGCGGTTGGTACACCGCCCATGAATAATAGCTGGATGACAGCTATCTTTATGTACTCTAGATAGTGGCTCAGTTAGTATGCCACCTTAGTTAGCTGAGTTTGGTTTGAGACCCACATAAGGGTTCACCTATTCTTTTGTACTTAGAGTTCTTTTGGCTTTCACAACTAAGAAGAGGAAAACTATTTTTAGCCTCAACCTTTGTGTATATTCCCCCATTGTGTATGTGAGAAAGCTACAAGTGAGACTCCTTCCTTCTCTCCCACTCTCTTCACTTGGTATCAGAGCTCGGTTCGTGGTAAGGAGCTCAAGAAAGAAAACCAAGTTCACGGTATCCTAGTAAGAGGATCAGTGTTGCTTTCCTTTTTTTTCGAGTTGGGGAGCAAATCTCTGCAGGTAGCACAGCCAAAAAGTACAAGAGTGCACTATCTCAGATTGGGATGCCCTTCGCGGTGTGGCGAGAGGGCAGTACATGCTACGGTGAAATTGTTTTTTTGATTCGAGGTCATTTCGGGGCCCATTTTGGTGGCGGATGTTTTTCGCAGGCACTGAGAAAAGTGCCCTATTTTTGCTGTGCGACCACTGTTCTGCAGGTCGGTGAAAAGTTATCACAGAAATTACATTGTATGCATGTGCGCAGAGATATTGGGAGTGACAGAATCATTCTTATTGCCTGTTGATGCATAATCGTCATGAGGAAGTGACTGTGTGGTCAAATACCACTCTTGTCAGTTTTGCAGAATTGCCCTTGTGAGGCAGAAGTGTTTTTTTGCAGTGACAGAATATTTTGCAGTGTTTTGGAATGGCGTCTGATGCTCTTTCATAGATTGTCACTAAAAAGATTGAGAAGAACAACTTCCAAGCATGGAAGTTTAGAATGACGAATTTACTTAAGGGAAAAGGCTATTGGGAGTTCATTACTAGAGCTGAACAAGAACCAGTTATTCCTAATGTTCCCAATCAATAGGAGTTGCAGGAATTTAAAGGCTGGCATGAGAGAGCCAGAAAAGTTATGTACTGGCTATCTATTAGTATTTCAGATTCTATGATTGTGCATATTCAGGATGCAAGCATGCCGAAGGACGCGTGGGATACTTTGACAAAAATGTATAGCACAAATACGCAAGCCAGGAAAATGCAGCTCAAGTAGGAGTTGCATAATGTGCATAGAGAAAATATGAGCATCAATGACTATCACATGAAGGTGAAGAAGATTGCAGATGCACTTGCTTCTATTGGGTCGCCAGTGGAAGATGATGATTTAGTTTCTGTGACCTTGAATGGTCTAGGAAAGGATTATGCACAATTCCAAACATCCATTGCCGTCCGTGAGAATTTTCCTCATTTTGAGGAGTTGATTGCTCTTCTAATTTCTGAAGAGCAGAGAAATGGTGGTGCATCTTCTTCAGGAGGAACTTCAAAAGAAGCTGTCTTACTCAAATGCTGGAAGAGGTAGATGAGAGGTAGAGCAGGCCGATTTGGAGGCCGTGGCAGAAATCAGAATATGCAGCAAATTCAAGAAAACTAATCCTATGGAGGAGGACGTGGTAACTTTAGAGGCAGGGGGAGCCAAAGAGGTCATGGTGGATGGCAGAGAGGCCAAAATGCAAACAGCAATGTTGAACGCTACTACTGTGGTAAAATGGGTCATATGGTTAAAGACTGCTATAAAAAGCAGAATGACATCATGACTGGAAAATTACAGCAAGGCAATTATGCATCCTCTAGTAGACAGGGTGATGATAGAAATGAGCATCTGTTTATGGTGCCACACATGACCAATTCTGTGACAAGTGTAGAAGAAAGCAATGATGTGTGGTATGTTGACTCAGGTGCATCAAACCACATGACAGGTCATGCAGAATGGATGCAGGATGCAAGGAAAATGGAAAGATAAGGATTTGTGGAGACTGGTGATGATACTGCACATCCTATTGTGTAGATTGGTAAAATTCCTTTGTCTATGCAGGATGGGAAAAAGAAATACCTGTCTGATGTATTTCATGTCCCGAATATCACCAAGAACCTGGTTTCTGTTGGTCAAATGATTGAGTAGGGCTTGCAGGTCAGATTTAATTCTCATGGATGCTTTGTTGAGGATATGAGAAATGTCAATAAATTTAGACTTGAAAGATCAGTTGCTGCAGACGGAAATTGAAGATCATTCAAAGACAAAGAATGAGCTATGAAGAGCAACAATGAAGAGAACGGTTCTTGGAGCAGACAACAAAGCAAGAGAATTCTAAACATTGCGGAGTTGAAAGCTTGCCACTGGAGGATGTAAGCACATTGGCTTCAAGCCAGGAAGAAAGTCAATACATCACATGTTAAGCTAGCTTTCAGATTGGCTCAAAAGGAAAGAAGGAGGCAGATTTTGGAGAACTCAAATGCAGCAGAGAGACGTGCTCAGTGGAGGCACTCAAAGATATTTGTAAACCACAAGTGGGTAGATAGAAGCTAATTGCTAAATCTATTTCCTCAATAGTTGTCATTTATGTAACAAAAAAATGTTTGCAATGAACAATGACTTGGCTCTTTTATGCATAAGAAGATAGCACTTCTTGTGTCATTGTATGCAACCATTGAAATATTTGAAATGTAATACATAGATTTCTATTCAGAATGTACATTGTTTTTGTCACGAATACACATTAACATTACTAACACATTCTTAAATGATATGTTCTCACAATTCAACCATGTAAAATATACAATGATATAGGCTATTTCTCCAATGTTTTGCCAACTTTCATTGTTGGAATCCTTCTTGTAATTTTGATTGAAGACATTTTTTTCTTTAGTTGCTGAGGAGCAAGGAACTCTTCTCATCTTGTGTAAGAGTTGTTGTCTTTGTAGTTCTTCATCTATTTTGTTAGGAAGGGCCACCAAACAAAGGAGGCTCCAAATTCCATATGAGTTTATGCTTTCCATAACCGGCCTCCAAAGCGAGGGGATTCTCTACACCACAACATAGTGCCCAGGCAGTATATGTCAAAAAGTAACTAGCTCTTGAGCCTTTCTTTCTAGTATACCACCCAAAAATAATTAAAGCAGACCGCTTCTCTATCAAAATGATCTTATTTGTTTGCCATGATATAGGATGACCACCCAAAACTTACGACAAACACTTGAAAAAATATGTAATAGCAGCTCCATTGTTACTATGCAATCTATGAAAAATCAATATCTTTGCAGCAGACAGGTTGTCTTTAATATAATGCAAAAGGCTTGATAGTTTACCAAGCCTAGGAATTCTACTTCCAGCTGCCTTCAGGAGAAATGTGGCATCTTCAATGGACAAGTGCCATATGCAAAACACACTTAGATTAAAAAACAGACCATTAAAGTGCCTATCTAACTTCAAAATTCAAGAAAGATAGGTACTTTACATCAATATTCTCATCTTTTTGCAGTACATCATCCTTAAACAAGGAGATACCCATCTCCTCCTTCTCCTCGGAGCTCTGACTTATATCCAAGCTTGTTGTGAGGTTCATTCGTGCTTGCGTTTCCTGTAATATTTTCTCATCGGTCAGAGCTTTTAGCCTCAAAGTTATCCACTGGAACAATCTCTCTTAGTGTCTGATTTTTTAAAGCCACTAGATCCAATGCTGCAACTGCAAGCTCCTCCTCTTTTAGGTCGATATTCTCTTCCGCATCTTGTATATCGGACTTTTCTTCTGTTTTCTCTTCCTCATCACTATCCTTTGCCTCCTCAACTGAACCATCAGCATAGTGTATGTACATTACAAATGCAACTGGCTCTTCCAATATCCTACAATTGCCCTTGTGTATAGTGCAAATTCCCTTATTGCAGCCTTCAAAGCTATCAAAAACCTTGTGCATTTGATACTTGGTCCTGTCATTTCCAGCAATGTCCTTAATATGTAAAAAAGTTTTGTTGTTTATAACTTTAGTTCCTTCAACTCTCAGCTTCCTAATAGACTCAGAAGGGAATGCAAATCCATCTCCTTATTGAACATATCATAGTATTTGTGATAATGCATTTGACATTCAACGTTTTGTAAAAATTCAAAAAGCTGCATTGAGGTGACTTCTTTTCCTCCTTCTCCTTTCCCTTAACATCTGCTTGTCCACCTTTGTATGAACCCTTCTCATTGGGCATTCTTCTCTTGACTGCATAATACCAAATCAAATTTAAGTCCTGCAGAACGTAGCTAAAGTAAACAAAAGGACTCAAAAAGCAATTCTCACTAGGAGATTCCTCCTCCCTTATAGCATAAGCTGACAGGTCAATGGTCTTTCTGAATGGTTTTGCTGCATCACCTACACAAACACACATAAGGATTGGCTTCCCTCTTTGAATATTTGCACATAAACGTGATATGGCCTTTTTTCTTATAATGTTCCCTAAAATCGTGTTTTCAGGCAAAAAAAAAAAGTCTAAGAAGAAACATATTTATGGAAAGAAAATCAACCCTCATCACACATTGGATGAAGCATATGCATGGGATTAGGTGCAGGAATAATACGTTTTGACCATAAACACGATATAGGGTCTTTTTCTGCTAAGATACTCTCAAATCACATTTTTAGGAAAACACCTTGGCCTCAAAGTAACAAGGACCCGGCTGCAATGAAGACATGAGGTCCAGACAAATTCATATAATTTTGGAAAGAAAATGGTCTTGCATCATGCAAAGGATAAGCAAATGCCCAGGATCTGGTGCAGTATTTTCCCATAAACTCGATATCCAGGTTTTTCTTCCAACAATGCATCAGAATAGAGTTTTTAAGGAAACACATGGAGAGGTAGATCAAGAAAACACATGGAGAGGTAGATCAAGATTGTGTCATATATAAATACCTAGATTGTTTCTCTCCATGGCTACTTCTTGTCTTGTCTATGGCTCTTACACAGGGGGGGAAATTTTTATGTGAGCTTTTTGTCGCGAGCTTTTTGGAAAATCTGCAAGCTTTTTTTAAATCCCTAGTCACACCATCCTTAATCTAAAACACACACACATACAAACACACACACACACACACATGCACATACACACACACTATAACTCTTTTTTGGTGTGGACAAAATTCTCCCAGCTCCAAAGAGACCAAGAATCCTACATAAAAGAAATGAAATTTTTTGTGAACTTTTTTGGCTTCTTGGGAGTATGCAAACTTTTTTCACACACTTGCACTGGGTCTTTAGTGCCATTTCTACATGGATTACATGAAGCCATTAAATTTATGTATATGATACCTTTATGTCTATATATTAATTTCTCCATATACACCATGGTCAAGATATCTAGGATCACATATGAGATTAAAAGTACATGTAATTATAGTCTAATCCCATTCAAAAAACCCAAATTTTTGATAGACACAAAATTTGGCTTTTTTTACACCAGATTTGAGCTCATATGGCCAGAAACCCTAGAAATGGCTGTAAACATGGGTATCTTTTGATGATTTTTCAAAATCTTGTCTGGGAAAAATGTGCAAGAACCAGACCCTACAAGTGCACTTTTTTCCCATATGAGCTTTTGAAAAATCATCAAAAGGTACCCATGTTTATAGTCATTTCTAGGGTTTTTGGGCCTTCCCAGCTCAATTGGCGTGTCAAAGATGCCAAATTATGTACATATAAAAGGTTTTGGTATTTGTTCAAAGTAATTAGAGCTTCCAAAGGCATTGTTTGATGATTACTAGATATTTATTCCATTTTGCTAGAATTTCTGATGAAAACATTGAGGGATTCATTAGAGGAATTAAGGTCACTGAATACATCATTGCATTAAAAGATCTCATCCATCACTCACATGAGACCAGAGGCAAGGTTGCATATGAAGAGTCCCTAAGGGATCAAGTTAAAGTAACATTGTTTGCCTTGGAATCCCAGATAATACTGAGGCAGTTGCAAATTCAGCAGAAGCTTTTGCAACTTGAACCAAGGATCAGAATATGTATACAAAATGTGAATGATGATATGAGCTAGGATTTAACAAAGTATTGTGAAGAGAGTGGGAGAGAAGTAAGGAGTCTCACTTGCAGCTTTCTCACATACACAACGGGGGAATACACACAAAGGTGGAGGTTGAAAACAATTTTCCTCTTCTTAGTTGTGAAAGCCAAAAGAACTCTCTCTAAGTACAAAAGGAATAAGTGAACCCTATATGTGGGTCTCAAACCAAACTCAGCTAGCTAAGGTGGCATACTAACTGAGCCACTAACTAGAGTACATAAAGATAGATGTCATCCAGCTATTATTCATGGGCGGTGTACCAACCGCATCTGCAGCTAACAAGTCAGTGACATAAATGCACAACGGTCACCCTGGCATATCACGAGTGGAGCTCGATATCTCAACAATCCCCCTCGAGCTCAATCCCAATTCCTGCACACCAAGCAGGTCTCTGAACTTGCGCAGCTTCTCTGCACCCAATGCCTTCATGAATATATAAGCTACCTGATCCTCTGTGCTGATGTAAACTAGATCAATAAAACCTACTAGAACCTTCTCCCGCACATAGTGATAATGCACCTCAATGTGCTTTGTTCTAGCATGATAGACTGGGTTATTTGCCAAGTGTATACTACTCATGTTGTCATAATAAATGACAACTGGCCCATCTGTAGACTGATGCATATCATAAAGTAGCTTACGCAACCAAGCTACCTCACATGCAGCCATTGCTGCACCCCTATACTCAGCCTCTGTGCTCGACAAGGCAACTGTAGGCTGTTTCTTGCTGCTCCAAGTGACTGCAACACTCCCAAAAGAGAACACATATCCACTGTGGTAGATTGTCTATCAGAAATACTACCAGCCCAATCAGCATCAATGTATCCATGCAACTGTATCTGAACCCCAGTCTCATAAAATAGTCCATATTGCAATGTGGACTTCACATACCTCAGTATGGATCTAGCCGCATCCAAATGCAGTTTCCTTGGAGCCTGCATAAACTGACTTACCAACCCAACAACATAGCTCAAATCTGGCCTGGTAATAGTCATATAAATCAAACTTCCTACTATGCGTCTGTACATAGTAGGGTCTTCCAAAAGCTCACTTGCATCTATGCTCAGCTTCACATTCTGCTCCAAAGGAACTGAAATAGGCTTACAGCCTGTCATCCCATATTTGGACAGCATGTCCAATCCATACTACCTCTGCTACCTCTGCAAAAGCCATATCCCACTTGTGGATCTAATCACCTCAATGCCGAAGAAGTAACGCAGCTCTCCCAAATCCTTCATCTCAAACTTTTGCTTCAATAGCATCTTCACATGAAGGATATCTTCATCACTATCACATGTGATGATCAAATCATCAACATAAATGACAAGCAACATAATGCCTTTCTCTGTTTTTCTCACATAAAGTGAGAAATCTGCCTTGGAAATCTGAAAGCCAATAGTAACAAGATACTGTCCTATCTTGTCAGACCATGCTCTGGGTGCTTGCTTCAAGCCATACAAGGCTTTCTTCAACCTGCAAACAAACTCAAGATGAACAGCATGAACATAACCTGGTGGCTACTCCATATAGACCTCTTCTTGCAAATCACCATGCAAGAAGGCATTCTTCACATCCATCTGATGTAAAGACCATCCCTTTGATGCAGCCATAGCAATGACTTCTCTTACGATTGCCATCCTTGCAACCGGACTGAATGTGTCTTCATAATCAATGCCATATGTCTGTGCATACCCCTTGACAACTAATCTTGCCTTGTATCTATTCACAGGACCATTTGCATTATGCTTCACCTTATAAACCCACTTGCAGCTAATTGCATTCTTGTCTTTAGGCAAAGGCACCAATTCCCATGTAGCATTTGCTTCCAAGGCATCTATTTCTTCATCCATGTCTTTCTCCCATTTTCTTTTCCCATGGCTTGCTCAAAGAAGTGGGTTCTGGTTCTTGTATCACTTTGACCATATAGGGATAGTGAATGGCTGTAAATCCATCATATTTCAGCCTATCCATAGGATACTTAGCTCTGGTAGACTTGCGCAAAATAGGCTCACTACCAGGTGCTCTCAAAACATTGCTTGTCTTCCTTACTCTAGGTGTAACAATAGAAGGAATACCCAACTCATCATCAATGCTCTGTTCTGAGCCATTGGATTCACCATCCACATAAGAGTGACCTGCATTCACATCAACCATGGGCTGATCTACTTTCTCTTTTCCCTTTCATGATACTTGCATACCACTATCTGCATTACTTTGAGGAGATTCTCTTGATCTCAATCTGCCTGTCCATGGCGAAGTATTTGAAAGACTGCTAGAGGAAACTGCAGGTCCACTAATATTTTGTGATTGCTTCTGTGAATTCTATGCAACATTACCATTTTGTGCATCTACATCATCAATCACATTTACTAGTTTATACCAGCTACTCATCTCATCAGAAACAACATCTCTGCTCACTGTAAACTTACGAGTAGAAGGGTTATAGCATCTATACCCTTTCTGCTGCACCCTTTCTGCTGCAGAGAATAACCAATAAAGATGCACTTCTCAACTTTTGGATCCAACTTGGATCTCAACTCATCTGGCAGATGAACATAGGCAATCCAACCAAAAACAGGTTCTTGGTGATATTTGGGACATGAAATACATCAGACATGTATTTCTTTTTCCCATCCTGCATAGACAAAGGAATTTTACCAATCTGCACAATAGGATGTGCAGTATCATCACTAGTCTCCACAAATCCTGGTCTTTCCATTTTCCTTGCATCCTAGTGCATCCATTCTGCATGACCTGTCATGTGGTTTGATGCACCTGAGTCGACATACCACACATCATTGCTTTCTTCTACACTTGTCATAGAATTGGTCATGTGCTGCACCATAAACAAATGCTCATTTCTATGATCACCCTGTCTACTAGAGGATGCATAATTGCCGTGCTGCAATTTTCCATTCATGATGCCATTCTGCTTTTTATAGCAGTCTTTAGCCATATGACCCATTTTACCATAGTAGTAGCATTCAAAATTACTGTTTGCATTATCCACCACGACCTCTTTGGCTCCCCCTGCGTCTAAAGTTACCACATCCTCCTCCATAGGACTAGTTTTCTTGAATTTGCTGCATATTTTGATTTCTGCCACGGCCTCCAGATCGGCCTGCTCTACCTCTGCCTCTACCTCTTCCAGCATTTGAGTAGAAGACACTTTCTTTTGAAGTTCCTCCTGAAGAAGACGCACCACCATTTCTCTGCTCTTCAGAAATTAGAAGAGCAATCAACTCCTCAAAATCAGGAAAATTCTCACGGACAGCAATGGATGTCCGAAATTGTGCATAATCCTTTCCTAGACCATTCAAGGTCACAGAAACTAAATCATCATCTTCCACTAGTGACCCAATGGAAGCAAGTGCATCTGCAATCTTCTTCACCTTCATGTGGTAGTCATTGATGCTCATATTTTCTCTCTGTGCATTATGCAACTCCTACTTGAGCTACATTTTCCTGGCTTGCGTATTTGTGCTATACATTTTTGTCAAAGTATCCCACACCTCCTTCAGCGTGCTTGCATCCTGAATATGCACAATCATAGAATTTGAAATACTGATAGACAGCCAATACATAACTTTTCTAGCTCTCTCATGCCATCCTTTAAATGCCTACAACTCCTGTTGATTGGGAATATTAGGAATTATTGGTTCTTGTTCAGCTCCAGTGATGAACTCCCAATAGCCTTTTCCCTTAAGAAAATTCGTCATTCTAAACTTCCATGCTGGGAAGTTGTTCTTGTCAAGCTTTTCAGTGACAATATGTGAAAGAGCATCAGACGCCATTATAGAACACTACAAAAATATTCTCTCACTGCAAAAAACACAACTTCTGCCTCACAAGGGCAAATCTGCAAAAGTGATGAAAGTGGTTTTTGACCACACAGTCACTTCCTAGTGACGATTTTGCAGATTCAATAGGAATAAGAATGATTCAGTCACTCCCAATATCTCTACGCACAGGAATACGATGCAATTTCTGCGGCAACTTTTCACCGACCTGCAAAACAGTGGTCGCACAGCAAAAACAAGGCACTTTTTTGAGTGCCTGTAGAAAACTTCCGCCACCAAAACGGGCCCCGAAATGGCCACACTGCGAAGGGCATCCCAATCTGAGACAATGCACTCTTGCACTTTCCAGCTGTGCTACCTGCAGAGATTTGCTCCCAAACTCAAAAAAGGACAGCAACACTGATACTCTTACCAAGACACCGCGAACTTGGTTTGCTTTCTTGAGCTCCTTACCACGAACCTGGCTCTGATACCATGTGAAGAGAGTGGGAGAGAAGTAAGGAGTCTCACTTGTAGCTTTCTCACATACACAATGGGGGAATACACACAAAGGTGGAGGCTGAAAACAGTTTTCCTCTTCTTAGTTGTGAAAGCCAAAAGAACTCTCTCTCTCTAAGTACAAAAGGAATAGGTGAACCCTATATGTGGGTCTCAAACCAAACTCAGCTAACTAAGGTGGCATACTAACTGAGCCACTAACTAGAGTACATAAAGATAGCTGTCATCCAACTATTATTCATGGGCGGTGTACCAATTGCATCTGCAGCTAAACAAGTCGGTGACATAAATGCACAACGGTCACCCTGGCATATCACGAGTGGAGCTTGATATCTCAACAAGGATTGCATAAGTTCTTTAGCATAGAAAGAAAAACATGTCACTTGCACAATCATGCTTGCAGCTCTGTAGTAAGTATAGCTTCCAAGGAAAATTGTGTTTATGTCTTTGTAGAATTCACTTTTTCGTAGGCTAAGTGAAGTGGGTTTTTGTAGTTTTTTGAAAAGTTAGATCCGCCAGAGCCTTCAACACACTATACATATAGTTGATCTAGCTATTTCATTCAAATTGAAGGATAACAAGACATCCACAAAAAACATTTCCAAGTGGTTCCATTTTTGCAATCTCGATGTGATTGATATGCTTCTCCTCCCATATTGTTCAGAGTATGTTCCCTGACCTTTTCCACTAATACCCTCTATTGAGACAAACTCTTGGTATGTTGAAACTCTATTGACACCCTCTTGGGGTAATCCCCTAATGCTTGTTGTTTTCTTGCAGTAACCACTGGAGTTTGATGCATATAGACATATTGCAAAAGTTATGTGTTATACCTTCAACTCCTTAAAAGGCACCCACCAAGATTTACAATTATAAGTCAGTCTTCCACATGTTTTTGCTACAAAACATGTTTTCTATGTTTTCTCGTGAAGAATCAATCATATCGCCTTTACATGCAAAAGTATTAATTTTATATTTTGTTGCCCAATTTAATTTAATAGTATGCATTCCCACAACCTTCATTCCCATTGCAACTACTTGAAAAGACTAATGGATGCAATCAACCTCCGTGATCTGAATTTAAAGATGTTAGATTCAGCTCAACCAATGTCAATGCAGGTATAATAATCATAGTTACTTTATCTGTATCTCTCTCTTATGTTGGCACTCTTCTTAGTCCAAGATACATCTTAACAATCTATTTTGATAAAACAGACACCACAATAGTAGGATCCTTTCTCTTGTGGATGGAGGACTCTAATAAGTAAAAAATATATGATGGACACATACTTTGCAGAGAGCCAACCTAAATTTGTAAGCTCCTTTGTTGCATAGTGTTTAAGAAGTTCCAAATTCAATGCATTGGTACAAAGAAGACTGAAAAAACACTTTGTTTTTTATTGTAGATGAAAGAGGATAGTTTTGGCTTTGAATATGTAAATAGCTTCAGAGCAAAGACAATTTTAAAGTTGCTACAGGTCTCTTCCCCTACTCTAGCACCAGAGCAAACATTCCATATGGGAGAGGGCTCAAAAGGCCTTGAAGATCTCCGGGTTGAATAAGAGGTTGAGGAGGCCAACAAAAATGTCCCTGTTGCTAGCAATCTAGAAGATATTCTAGAAGGTGTTGGTGTTGATGACTTCCTCGAAGAATTCTCAAAGGATGTGGAAGGAGAAGTAGCAGTTGATCCTTTCCAAGTAGAGCTACCAAAAAATCCCGAGCCGCATGAGGAGGAAGAGCCATTAAAGTAGCCCGAGCCTGAGCCCATGCATGAGGAGGCAGAGACATCAAAGAAACATGAGCCCGAGCTAATGCACAAGGAGGCAATATGATTGCAACAGGCTGATCTCAATCCCACAAAGGAGTCAAGGCATTAAGAGGATGTACAATAGCAGTAGCCGCGTGACCATCATGTGGAAGAAGATAAAGACAACTCTTCTTAGAAGGAGTCTCCACTGCACAAAAGTCCAGAGAAAGCTTCTGAGCAACAGTAGAAAAACACACGATACTTGTACTCATTTTGTATTAATACATCACATGTCAACTCTCTTTTTTTGGATTGCAAGTAATACCTGGAGTCAATAGCTTTAAATTATCTCGATTGTTCTATTTATAATGTCCTTGCATTGAATTTTGGTTTTGCTCCTTTGCAATATCTGCAAAAATAAATTTTTAGGAATATCATAACTTTAGAAGTGATAGATGAATGTATCATGCAAATGTAAAGAGAATAGATTTAGGAGGAACACAGGGTGAAAACCAACTTACTTTCATGTTGTTCAAAATGAATGAAAATTCTCTATGGATATTGTCCTCAGTCTCCATAATAATGTCATTACGTAACTGAGAGAGAGTGCAGCATTGTCCCAGTGAGATGGATGTTAGAAGGATGTCATTCTCAATTACTTTTATTTCAATTATTGGACCCGAAGAGCTCTCATATTGGTCCATTGCCACAAGTTTTGTGCCTATCATCCTACTGCATTTATAGTAAAAAGAGAAGATAAAGTTATGTGATGCAATCATATACTTAATGTTGATGGAGCTATGAGCAACCTCACAATACACATTGTTGGCCACCATTCTATCCCAACCATTATCCCAAAAATTTGGAATTGGCATTCATCATATCTTTTATTGTGAAAGTCAACATTGACTTACAAACTTTAATTGCATAATCTTGAAAAAGCTCTACAAAAATTGTAAGTGGCATGAAAACGTTAATTTTAACTATTTTGGTAGCAATATTTGGTTTCAGGGAATGCTGTACTTCTAAAAATAGTTTGGCTCTATATGATTCTATGATGTTACCATCATGGATTGGCCAATCTACTATATTCCATGCCGGGAGATCTTGCTTTTTTAATATACCGTGTGAGTGAGCGTTGTCCATCAGTTGATAAAAGTGATCATAAAAAAATATACCCGATTCTGTCAGCTTTGTTGATTTTCTACCTTTGTACTGTAGCTCCCCAATAGCACCACATAAAGCATCAAAAAATCCCAATATGCACTCCATCGGTTGCTACTCTTTGTATGATAAGGAATATATATTTGAACAAAAACAAAGATATTGTCTGTCATAGAAAACAAAAGTTCTTTTGTCTCAACTATTTCATTATACAAATACACTTACAATTGAGTCTATGGTGTGGAAGATAAGCAAGATAATATCACAATACAAGTTCTCGATGCATGTAGACATGTTGGATCCAAACTTCTGTTACGCATTTGTATCTTTACTTTTTACTATGAAATCTTTCACTCTACCCTTCCAAGAAGCCAAAAAACTGTTAGTTGATTGTTGCTTTCTCCTTTTGTTGGGTTGCATTAGCACCCATGCTCCTTTCTCCACTGCTATCCTTTTCTAACTACCATCCACGGTCATAGTATTGGAAACTTCTACACATGAGATCAGTGAGGTGAGTCTTCATGGCAAAGAGATACTTTGTACATCCATATCTTCGCCAAGTAGAGCAACAGACCGTTTCCTAGTGGCACGACCATAGTTTTTGGTTGCCATCTAAAATCCTATAATGTTAGGCTTTTTATACTTTATCACTCTGAAGTATTTTTCCCAAAGTAGTCGTTGAAGTTTATTAAAAAAATTAGAACGAAGCTCAGAACAAGCGAATGAAGGGTGAAAGGAGCTTATTGTCTTGAAAGTTTAAGAGCATCACAACAACAATAATGCAAGGAGGAATGCTTGTCGAAGAGAGAATGGAATAGCTCGTGGCGAAAGTAGAGGAATTCTTGTTGGAGAGAGAATGGCATTTGAGAACAAGAGAAAGTGGATGGTTGTTCTGGGTCACCAGGCGGGAAGGTTTCAAAATGGAGTTTTGTTTCAATTTTGGGTCCAAATCTCTTGATAGGGACAGGAAAACCATAAATGAATCAAAAACAAATCTTCTCATTAATGCCACATGCTTGTAGCAACATAAAGTCGTATTTTTTTTTCATATTTTTGCCTTTTTTTGGTGGAAGTTCTATGTTACATTGGCCTTCTCCTCATTGGTTGAGAGACATTTTTCCCAAACCATAAAAGGCCCCAAAATGAGCTCCCTTTTTTCCTAATGTGAAGGTACTTTGTGAAGGTACCTTGTGAAGGTGCTTGTGAAGGTGCCTTATGAAGGTACTTGTGAAGGTACCTTGTGAAGGTACTTGTGAAAGTTTAAAAGGAGGCGCATATATGTACATGTTAGCAAGTGGGAATGGTTGACACATGAGAAGTTAAGGAGTCTAGTCACTCCTGCTTTCTCTCAAGCATTTCAATGCCACATTTTATGCATCTCTAGCATAATGTAAGAAGTCAAGTGACACTTGACTACTCACATTGACAAATAGAGTCACCTAATACAATGGTAGAACCCAATTCACCTCGTTGAATAGCGGCCAACACATTTTATAGGTTTAGTATATAATTTTCATAGAGGCAATAGCTATCGAGCTATGCATCCAAGAGCAATAAACTTTCAAAGTCAAGAAAGAAATCATTATACCCTTCATCAAGATTTTGCTTTTATTCGCTTGTATTATCACTTCCACTATTATGCATGAAAGACGTTTAGTATTTCTCTCTCTAGATATTGATTTTACAAGTATGACCAGATCTCTTCTAAAGAGGATTTTTGCTATCCTTGTCCCACTATATTTCTCAACTTGTACTCTAAGCTTAAGATACTACAAGCGGAGCTTTGCTCTACTACTCCACACATGCATTGATTGGTCCTTGGCGCCATAGAGGCAATATAGTCTCCAACCATGCAAACCATATTTTATGGGTATGATAATTTGCACATGCCTCATGATAGGTGGGATTGGTATGAATTCAATGCATCATGTCCATTTGACAACACGTTTGAATAAGAAACCCCAATCATTTTTTGACCATTGTGCATGATACTTACTAAAAAACATGTTATATTGCATCTTCGACTATGTAATTCATATTTGATGGGTATTATAATTTTAAATAACCTTAAGAAACGTGATTTTTATGTGTATTAAAAGTATCATGCCCATTGGATACTCACACGTTTGAATAAGCCACCCCGAAGTGCATTTTTTGATTGTCATTGTGCATGACACTTGGTGAAAAACATGGTATAATGCATCCTTGACCATGAAAACCATATCGTATGGGAAAAGCCTTTTTACAGGTCCTTAAATAAATGATATTGATGCATATGGAAAGTATAGTTCCCATCAGACACTCGTACACTTGAATAAGCCACCTCAAAGAGTGTTTTACTGTTGTGCATCGTACTTAGTGAAAAACATGGTATTATGTGTCCTCGACCATGCAAGCCATATTTGATGGGCACGGTACTTTGTACGGCATTGAGACATATGGGATTAATGTGCGTGCAAATTATCATGCCATTCGAAAATTGGGGTGTTCGAATAAGACACCGTGAAGCACGTTTTTTGAGTGTTGTGCATGATACTTGGTGAAAAACATGATGTAATGCATCCCCCACCATGAAAAACATATCCAATGGGCATGATAATTTGGATCCACCTCAAGATAGATTGGATTGACATGCATGCAAAGTATCATGCCAGTCAGACACTAGAACAATCAAATAAGACACCCCAAAGCACATTTTTTGACTGGTGTGCATGTTACTTCTAAAAAACATGGTGTAATGTGTCCTAGACCATGCAAACCATATATGATGGACATGATAATATGCATGGCCTTAAGGTAGATGACATGGAGGTGCATGCAGAGTATCATGTCCATCAGGGACTTGCATCTTTGAATAAACTATCCCAAATCCTATTTTTGACCCTTGTGCATGACACCTAGTAAAAAACATGGTATAGTGTGTTTCCTACAATGCACCTTCATTGGAACCTACCTTAAGTACCATGCAAAGTATCATGCCCATCGTATATGGTTTGCATGGTGCGAGATGCATTATAGCATGTTTTTCACCACGCTCATGCACAAGATTAAAAAACACGCGTTGGGGTATCTGATTCATATGTGTGAGTCTTCGATGAAAACGATACTTTGCATGTGTCTAATTTGCACTCACCTTAAGGTGCATGCAAATTATCATGCCCATTGGATATGGCTTGCATGGTTATGGATACATTATACCATGGTTTTCACCACCCATCATGCATAAGGGTCAAAAAACACGCATTAGGGTGCCTTAATCAAACGTGCAAGTCTTTGATGGGCATCATAGTTTGCATGCACCTTATTCGCATCCACCTTAGAGCATGTGTAAATTCTTGTGCCCATCGGATATGGTTTGCATGGTTCTCGCTTAATGTATAAGGATTAGCATTTAGTCTATAGAGGTTAGGGTTTAGGATATAGAATTCAACTTTTATGGTATATCGTATAGAATTTAGGATGTAAGATTTAAGCATGGTAAAGGTATTTACAAAGTTTTACGAGCATGACTTATATATAATAGGTGAAAGGGGTTGGAAAAAAAGAATGAAGCCTCTTTGTAATACAATTTGAAATACAAACACCTATTTTTAATAATATTCTTCTATCTAAAGCAAAAAATTTTCATGTATCTATGGCCAAATGGTGAATCTTTTGTTATGTCTATTTTAATTATCTGTTGTTTTTAATATTGCATCTTTTTTTATATCAGCTTCGCACAAAAGTTATATCACATTTTGATGTAACTTACAAGTCAATAAAATGTTGTTTGCCAAGTTTGGCCATTCCAATACATATGTAGAAGGGATTTGACCATGGCACCACATTGATTAGATGGAGTGTTTAAAAACCAAAATTTGAGATTTTCCTACATCACCTTGTAAAGGATTGATGCATTTCATGATTTTCTACGAAGAAATATAGATTTTGAAGGGGTAGATAAAGAAATTTGAGAACTTTGGCCATTTCAATGTCAATTTTTGGCAAATGTAGGAGGAATTTGATCGCGGCGGAGAAGGCAAAGTTGGTTGGGACATCATGGGGTGTCCACAGATGCCAAAACCCACCATGGTGCGAATTTGGCCATTTGGACACCCTCCAAATGGCCAAATTCATGCCGTGGTGGGTTTTTGCATTTTTGGTCACCCCATGACATCTCGACCAACTTTGTCTTTAGTGTCGGGATCGAATTCCTTCAACATTTGCCAAAAATGGACATTGGAATGGCCCAAATTGTCAAATTCCTTCATCTACCTAATTGAAATCCATGTGTCTTTATAGATGCATCAACTTCAACATAGATAAACATGGAAAAGAAAATATTTACAAAGTAACTTAGCAACTGACAGTTGGTCAATATGACAACTTATGTGCCTTGTAGCACAGCTCTGGTAAGACCCTTAGGCAATATATTCTCTATATAATTTCTTGCGCTTTGGAGGAACCTTGTAGGCTTGCTATGTCAATGTAATTTTTAATTTAATCCATAAGACTTTGATCTTCCACTACATCACCTTGTAATTTTTTATTTTCTTTGTTTATCTTGCCTTTGGAGCCACCTTTTAGGTTGGCTATGTCAATGAAATATTTGATTTCATATCACTAAATCACCTTGAAATAATTTGATGCATTACATGAGAAAATATATATTTTAAAGAGGAATCTAAAAATTTTATTTTCTATGTTTTCTTAGTCATGGAGGTTGGCTATGTTCATGTATCTTTTATTTTAATTTTAGGTTTGCTACTATATCACCTTGTAAAGGATTGATGCACTTCATGATTTTTTATGAAGAAATATAGATTTTGAAGAGGTAGATGAAGGAGTTTGATAACTTTAGCCATTTTGATGTCCATTTTTGGTAAATAAAGGAGGAATTTGACCATGACACAGAAGGCAAAGTTGGTTAGGACATCATGGGGCATCCAAAAATGCACAAACCCACCACGGTGCAAATTTGGCCATCTAGAGGGTGTGGCGGGTGCGAATTTGTGCATTTTTGGACGCCCCATGATGTCCTGACCAACTTTGCCTTCTGTGCCGTGGTCAAATTCCTCCTACATTTGCCAAAAATGGTCATCGAAATTACCAAACTTGGTCGAGAGTATTATTTTGACTTGGAATATTCATAATATTTTCCTAAATTAGTTTTACAAAAATACATATACAAGTAATAGAACTTCATTGCATGGAATATGAAGAGAATAGTAAAATACCTATAACTTTTGCGCGATAACTCCGATTGCAAATTTTTTTGGTTCAAAATCGAGAGCATGAGTAGCTCTATGATATTTGACTGGAAAAATAGCGATACGACCCTATTTTTGCTTGAATGTTTAAATTAAATATAGAAGACCTTCAAAAATCAGTCATAAGTTGAGGGGGTCATAAATTTGTAATTACTTTGGATACAAATGAAGGAAAAGGGATAAGTTTGCATCTAAAAGGTTCACCTCTCTACACGACAAACTTGGAGGTGGTGTATTCAATACTCTACAATTCAAAGTGACATTACCTTATATTGAATTAACAACACATTCAAAATTTCAACCATGATTCAATCAAAATTATTACTTATGACATGGTATCTTGCAAGGAAGAGAATGTGATAAAATGTACATTTTTGTATTATAATCTCTCCATTCAAATACAAAGACTCTTCATAGCCTGTACCTCCTCTTTGCTACCTCTAATACATAGAAAAAAGAGGCTTTTGAAATCCCCAAGTAAGATCCTAATACTAATACCACTAAGGCTCTCCTCTCAGGGTAGCCCGGCACAAAGTTTTTTACACCATTGCCAATGGGATACAATGCAATAGGGGAAGCCATGTGATGTGGATCACAATGATCAAGCTGTCAATACTTTGATGCACTTCAGTAGTTCAGTAGGCCATTCTAAAAATTGGATGTGGAGAACTTATAGGATATGGCAGCTAAGCAAGAGGCCATAGAGCAAGAGAGGGTAGATCAAGAGAGGAAAGAGAAGGCGGAGGTAGAGCATGAGGGGATAGAGCAAGAGGAGCCACAGAAATAGTGAGAAGAGGAGGAGAGAGAAGACTAGCTATAGGAGGTGCTGCAACCCAAATTTTGAAAAATGGAGGGAGAGAGTAGCTAGACCAGAGCAAAGGAGAAGAGAGAGAGGGGGCAGGCCTGCAGTAGGCTAGAGGACAAAAGAAATTCGTCCAAAAGGTCCCACAATGGAGGGAGAGGGAAGTTGGACCAGAGCAAAGGAGCAGAGAAAGGCGACAGACCTACTGTAGGCTAGAGGACAAAAGAAATTTGTCCAAAAGGTCCCACAATGGAGGAAGAGAGCAGTTGGACTAGAGCAGAGGAGCATAGAAAGGGGGCAAACCTGTAGTAGGCTAGTGGACGAAAGAAATTCGTCCAAAAGGTCCCACAATGGAGGGAGAGGGCAATTGGACTAGAGCAGAGGAGCAGAGAAAGAGGGGCAAGACCTGCAACACACCTAAGGAGAAGAGAAATTTGCCCACAAGGGCCCACAAAGACATAAATGAGATTTGGGGATGATCTGGGGTGGGTGCATATGGGAGGGTGGTCAAGCATGGGTTAAGGGGGGGGAGGATGGTTTGGGTGGTCCCCAATGTAAGAGGAATAGCCAATAGGGGATCTTTGCATGCCTGCCATCCCTCCACCTCAACATACCATTGTGCCACACAAAGGATCACTCTCATTGGTACACCTCAAATACCTCTCTAATCCCTTGAAATTAGGAAACACTAATTGGAGGCCCTTTTGAGACCCCATTTCTCCCCTAATGTTAGTTCTCCCTCCATTTACCTCTTATACCCATCCCACTCTTAACCCCCTTTACTATTGCTCACCCATGTCCCACGCTTCTCTCCAAGTACTACCATCATCTTCGACACCACTTGAGATGTCATCAACAGCAATGAACATGATCTTTTATTTTCAATATCAAGCATTAGGGGAATTTTGGGCTCAAAAAGGGCCTCTTGGATTAGTCCCTTAAGATTTGTCATTAGTAAACTAGCCAATGGGAAGGCTTGGGCATTAAAATAATGGAGGATTCCATATTGGCCTCTCATTGGTGGAGAGACATCCCTTGGTCCCTATGAGGCTCCCACTTGCCTCCTCTTTCCCCCACCACCTCTTGGGGCATTTACTCCCCCCTTGACTTTTTTCATGGTTCCCCTACCCTCCTCCTTCACCCCCAAGGCCCCCAAAATCGCGAGTTTTTTCCCCTCCAAAAAATTAAAATTTTCCAAAAGTGTCCCCAACCCCTCAAAAACCTCCCAAGAGGCCCCCCAAACTATCCCCATTGACTCCTAACCTTCCTCCTAGCCTCTTTCTCTTCTTAGCCTCCTCTCAACCTCCTCCTTTTCCTCTCAACCTCCTCTCAGCCTGCTCCTCCTCCTCTCAACCTCCCCTCAACCTCCTCCTCTCAACCTCTTCCTCCTCTCAGCTGCTTCTCATCTTACTCCTCTCAACCTCCACTCATCCTCCCCCTCTCGATATCCTTAACCTCCTCTCAACATCCTCATTGTAAAGAATAAGGGAGAGAGATAGGAGACTCAAGTTCAGCTTTCTTCACAACACACAAAAGAGAGAGGACACAAGGTTGGAGAGTGAAGCCTTTCTTCACTTTTGCACACAACAACGATACAATAGAAGAGGGGAATACCCTATATGTCAAACCCTAGAATACGTGGTTCATATGTGAACCCAAACCAAAAACATACGTGGTAGTCTAACTACACCACGAGTACAACTAACATAGGTGGTGACATAAATGATAGTCATCCAGGAGATATATCGGGGGTAGAGCTTGATATCTCAACACTCCCCCTCAAGCTCAAATCCATCTCACGTACACCAAGCAAGCTCCTAAATCTGCGAAGCTTCTCGGTACCCAATGCCTTCGTAAAAATATCAGCCACATGCTCCTCAGTGCTGACATAGACAAGATCAATCTCACCAGCTAGAACCTTCTCTCTCACAAAGTGATAATGCACCTCAATGTGCTTCGTTCTAGCATGATAAACTGGGTTATTAGCAAGCATGATGCTGCTAATGTTGTCACAATGAATGACAACTGCCGCATGAATTGACTGTCCCATATCTGCAAGTAGCTTCCGTAACCAAGCTACTTCACATGCAGCCATTGCTGCACCCCTGTACTCAGCCTCTGTGCTCGACAAGGCAACTGTTGGCTGCTTCTTGCTGCTCCAACTGATGGCACCACTCCCAAGGGAAAACATAAAACCACTAGTAGATCTCCTGTCTGAGACACTACCAGCCCAGTCAGCATCTGTGTATCCATGTACCTGTAATGCACACCCAGCTTCATAAAACAGTCCATAATGCAATGTGGACTTCACATACCGCAGTATGCACCTAGCCGCATCCAAATGTGGCTTCCTCGGTTCCTGCATAAACTGACTCACCAACCCCACAGCATAGCTCAAATCTGGTCTGGTTATAGTCATGTAAATCAAGCTACCTACTATGCGCCTGTACATAGTAATATCTTCAAGAAGCTCACCTGTCTCTGCATTGAGCTTCACATTCTGCTCCAATGGAACAGAGATAGGCTTACAGCCTGTCATCCCATATTTGGACAGCATGTCCAAACCGTATTGCCTTTGCAACAGCCATATCCCACTCGGGGATCTAATAACCTCAATGCCCAAGAAGTAACGCAGCTCTCCCAAATCCTTCATCTCAAATTTCTGCTTCAACAGTAGCTTCACTTCATTAATGTCTGCATCACTATCACCTGTAATAATCAAGTCATCAACATAGATGACTACAAGCACAATCCCTCTGTTTGTCCTTTTCACATAAAGTGAAAAATCTGAATTGGAAATCTGAAATCCAATAGTGACAAGATATTGCCCTATCTTGTCTGACCATGCCCTCGGCGCCTGTTTTAAGCCTTACAAGGCTTTGCGCAACCTGCATACAAAATCGGGGTGTGAATTATCCTCATAACCTTCTGGCTGCATCATATAAACCTCTTCTTGCAAATCACCATGCAAGAAGGCATTTTTCACATCCATCTGATGCAAAGACCATCCCTTTGCAGCAGCCATAGCAATTACTGCTCTCACGGTTGCCATCCTTGCAACTGGGCTAAAAGTTTCCTCATAGTCAATTCCATATGTCTGCGCAAAACCTTTGGCAACCAATCTTGCCTTGTACCTGCTAACAGACCCATCAGCATTGTGCTTTACTTTGTAAACCCACTTGCAGCCAATAGCCTTCTTATCATGAGGCAAAGGCATCAAATCCCAAGTGTGGTTTGCATCCAAGGCAGCCATCTCTTCATCCATAGCTGCTTCCCAATTTTTATGCCCTGCTGCATCCTCAAAACATGTGGGCTCTGGCTCCTCTAGAACCTTGACCATATAAGCATAGTGATGTGCTGTATATCAGCCTGTCAACTGGATACTTAATACGAGTGGACCTCCGTACAACTGGATCAGTTGCAGGAGTCTTTAAATCATGCCTGCTTTTCCTTGCACCAGGTGTAACAACAGAAGGAATCCCAAGTTCCTCATCAAGGCTCATTTCAGAGCCGCTTGACTCTCCATCAACATGAGAGCTACTAGCAGACACATCAAACATTGGAGCATGGTCTACTTTTTCTTTTCCCTTATGTGATACCTGCACAACACTATCAGGGCTGCCATGTGACGATTCACTAGATCTCAATCTCCCTGTCCATGCATTAGATCCACTAGTAGAGGACTCTCTGGGTCCACTCAAGGCTTGAGATTGCTGCTTTGCATTTATTGCAGCATTCCCATTTCCTGCATCTGCATCTCCTACCATAACAGTTGGTGCATACCAGCTGCTCATTTCATCAAAAACAACATCTCTTCTCACTTGCATTTTGCAGGTGGAAGGTTATAATAGCGATACCCTTTCTGGTGCAGAGCATATTCAATAAAGATGCATTTTTCTGCCTTTGGATCCAGCTCTGTTCTCTTCTCATCAGGAACATGAACATAAGCTATGCAACCAAATACCTTCAAGTGAGAAATATCTGGTTTTTGGCCTGTATACATTTCTTCAAGCGTCATGCCATGGACAGCTGCAGTGGGGGTTCTGTTCATAATATAAACAGTAGTTGCTACTGCTTCAGCCCAAAAATAATCAGGCATGTTTTTCTCATTTAGGATCGCCCATCCTACTTCTGCAATATGCCTGTTCTTCCTTTCTGCAACCCCATTCTGCTGCGGGGTAGACCTGCATGAGTACTTCCTTTGAATTCCTTGTTCTTTTAGATATTCACAAAATTCTTCTGAAAAGTACTCTCCCCCTCCATCAGATCTTAGCACTTTAATATGCACACCTTTCTCTTTTTCAACCATGGCCTTAAAAGCCTTGAAATGGCTGAACACTTCACTTTTGTGCTTCATAAAATAGATCCACACCTTCCTAGTGTAGTCATCAATAAACGTCACATAATAATGGCATCCACCAATAGAAGCAGCTTTGGTTGTCCAAACATCTGAATGGATCACTTCCAAAGGTCTTCTGCTCACCTTAGCATTTTTGGGAAATGCATGTCTGGCCTGCTTACCCATTTGGCATGCTTCACATACCTTTTGCATTCCCTCAACTCTGAATTTAGGCAAACCTGCAACAATGTTTTTCGTTTGCATAGATTTCAGCCTTTGTATATTCACGTGCCCAATGCGCTTGTGCCATATCTCAATATCTGCAATGACACCTCTCCCATGCGCAAACATAGCAGCTTTCACCTCAGGCATATCAACATCCAAGGTGAACATTCTGCCATTTTTGTTGCCTTTCGCAACCAAGCGGCACTTATTTTTCAAGTCCTCAACAAAGCATCCATCAGGATTAAATCTAACCTGCAGACCTTGCTCAACCATCTGGCCAACTGAAACCAGGTTCTTAGTGATTTTTGGAACATGAAGTACATCTGCCAAGTACTTCGTTTTGCCATCCTGCATAGCCAATGGCACTTTACCAACCTGCGTAATTGGGTGCGTAGTATCATCACCTGTTTCAACATAACCTGGCTTATCCAAATTTCTAACATCATGAAACCACTCACCATGACTGGTCATGTGGTTAGAGGCACCTGAATCAACATACCAAACATCATTGCAAGCTGCAGCATCTCCTGACATGGAGTTAACCATATGCTGCATCACAAAAAGGTGCTCATTTCTGTCGTCACCATGCCCACTTGATGATGCATAGTTGCTTTGCTGCAACTTCCCACTTTTGATGTCATTCTGCTTTTTATAGCATGTATTCTCCTTGTGTCCAGGCTTTCCACAATAATAGCATTCTGTGCTGCTATTTACTTGCTGGTTCCTTTGCCATGAACCACGGCCTCTTTGGCTCCCCCTGCCTCTAGAACTACCACGTCCTCCTCCATAGGACTGGTTTTCCTGTTGTTGCTGTTGGTTCTGATTTCCTGCACGGCCACCAAAACGGCCTCTTCCTCTACCCCTGCCTCTACCTGTATTCGAGTAGAAAGCAGTCTCTTGAGAAGTTGAGGTGGCTGAACCACCATTCCTTTGCTCTTCACTCAGCAAGAGAGCAATAAGTTCCTGAAAATCAGGAAATGTTTTACGGACTCCAATGGATGTCCGAAACTGTGCATAATCTTTCCCAAGACCATTCAAAGTCACGGACACTAAGTCCTCATCATCAACAGGTGCTCCAATGGAGGCAAGAGAATCTGCAAGGCCTTTCACCTTCAAGGAATACTCATTTATATTCAGATTTTTCCTTTGCACATTGTGCAACTCCTGCTTTAGCTGCATCTTTCGTGCTTTGGTATTTGTGCTATACAGCTTCACCAATGTATCCCATGCCTCCTTAGGCGTCTCTAGATCCTGTATATGCACAATCATAGAATCTGAAATGCTAACAGACAGCCAATACAGGCATTTTCTGGCTTTTTCATGCCATTCTTTAAAGCCTTTCAATTCAGCAGGAGTGGGAGCAGCACCCAAAACTGGTTCTGCAGTTTCACCACTGATGTACTCCCAAACTCCCTTTCCCATAAGTAAGTTTGTCATCCTGAACTTCCATGCTTGGAAGTTGTTCTTGTCAAGCTTCTCACTGACAATGGTAGACAGATTCTCAGACATTTTACAAATCACGAATTGCAACAGCAACCTGTAAACACAGCAAATGCCTCACAAGGGCAAATAGCAAAACTTCTGCAAAAAGCCTCACAGGGGCAGATCTGCAACACTGACGAAAGTGGTATTTCACCACACAGTCACTTCCTAGTGATGATTTTGCATCAACAGGCAACAGGCATGAATCTGCAACTCCCAATATCTCTGCACACAGGCATACGATGCAATTTCTGTGGCACCTTTCCACCGACTAGCCGCGCAGTGGTCGCACAGCGAAAAACAGGGCCTTTTTCTGAGTGCCTGCGAAGAACTTCTGCCTTCAAAACGGGCCCCGAAACGGTCTCATATACTGTGCTCTCGCCACATCGCGAAGGGCCTCTCAATCTGAAACAGTGCACTCCTGCACTTCTGGCTGTGCTACCTGCAGAGATTTGCTCCCAAACTCGAAATAGGAAAGCAACACTAGTCCTCTTACCAGGACACCACAAACTTGGCTTGCTTTCTTGAGCTCCTTACCACAAACAAGGCTCTGATACCATGTAAAGAATAAGGGAGAGAGATAGGAGACTCAAGTTCAGCTTTCTTCACAACACACAAAAGAGAGAGGACACAAGGTTGGAGGGTGAAGCCTTTCTTCACTTTTGCACACAACAATGATACAATAGAAGAGGGGAATACCCTATATGTCAAACCCTAGAATACGTGATTCATATGTGAACCCAAACCAAAAACATACGTGGTAGTCTAACTACACCATGAGTACAACTAACATAGGCGGTGACATAAATGATAGTCATCCAGGAGATATATCGGGGGTAGAGCTTGATATCTCAACACTCATAACCTCTTCTTACTCTTAGCCTCGTCCTCTCAATCTCTTCCTTTTTTCTTTCATTCTTTTCATATTTATGAAGTGCTCCTCTTCCCCTAGACCAGATGTAAGACACATTTTGAAGGAGTACTTCATTTTGGGATTGCTCAAAAGGGGCTTGTATGGGAGCGAGGGTAAGAGGACTATGTTGTGGAGAGAGAGAGAGAGAGAGAGAGAGAGAGAGAGAGAGAGAGAGAGAGAGAGAGAGAGAGAGAGAGAGAGAGAGAGAGAGATGGATTCCCATGCATTGTGTGTGTGTGTGTGTGTGTGTGTGTGTGTGAGAGAGAGAGAGAGAGAGAGAGAGAGAGAGAGAGAGAGAGAGGGAGAGGTATAGATGGATTCCCATGTTGTGTGTGTGTGTGTGTGTGAGAGAGAGAGAGAGAGAGAGAGAGAGAGAGAGAAGCAAATGGATTCCTATGGATCATGATGTAGTGGACACAAAAAAGATTTGATTTGATTCCTAGGCTTTGTTTGATTTGAAGTTGTTTTCTAGATATTCTTATTTCTATTACTAAGTTAATGATTTTAAAGAAATACTAATGATTTACTTATTGCAATTGTTAGGATGCATCAAAATTGATCATTTAGGGACGTGCCAAGCACCGCTACTACAATATCTATGAGAAGTGAATTCACGATCACAATGGGGCATGCTTTACAATGATTATTATTTTCTTTTATAGATAAAAAAGTTAAAGATCAAGAAGTTATTGGAAAGGCACATGGATGTAATACTATCTTTCATTGAATGGAAGCATTCATGTACATTGGCTAAAAATGATTTGATTGAATATACCAAGAAAGTTTTTATACCACATTGGATATCTATATTTTGTTCTATAAATTATCATATTAATTCTTTCAAAATTTATTACTTTAGGTTAATTATTGTATTTAGTTAGCCAGGACAACTTTGAATTACTACATGAATCAGTAATGAAGAACAATAGGTTGTGGATGGATGACTAGAGTAGCTAGGTTGTTTGTGGGATCTTGTCAATGAGGTGTAGATGTAAGTCTTGAAAACAACTAATGGGGCATGGATTCCTTTAGAATGAATTCATTTATTAGGTAGTAGGTTATCTTTGGGATCTTGTGGATGGTACCGATGTACGTGTTGTGTTTGGGATTTTAAATCAACAGGTATATGGTCTTTGAAAATGTACTACTTTTAAAGATTATGTAGGTTCAGTTAGATATGAGTCTTTATTTACTTAATAAATCCCAATGGTGCCAAAATACACCACCTCATGCATGGATGAGACATATTAATATGTATTATGTTGTGTACATGAAATATGTATGTAGCTATTTGGAAGTAATATTTACTTCTTGGACATTACATCACATTTGAAAACAATCAGACATAATTGCATGTGATCACTTGTATTTATTATTTACATAGAATGGGAGTTGGCAACTAACCCCCAAGTAATACATGCTTTGATGGAATACTCCAAGTAACATTTTGGGAAGGTTCTACTCTTAGGTATTGCTTATATTTAGAGCTAGATTGATTTTTTAATTTAATTAATAACTTTGACTCATGAATAATATAAGTTAGAGGGGATATTATAATTGAATATGTATTTATAAACTTTGCTTTTATAAATTTTGTCAATGATATAACATTTTTTATAGATCTTCTTCAAATGTACCAAAAATTTGAATGTAATAAACACAATGCATCATTTTTAAATTTAAATTCTGTGGAAATTAAGCATGCAAAGATTTAGTAAGAAGACAGAACAGGACAAGGGTGGGGAAAAAATGTTCAATTTTCTTTATTAAAAGAAGTGGAAAGCTTTTTAAGGTTCAAAGTTAACATATCCATCAAGACCTGATGAATGATATCCATATCATATCCTAATGTTTGGCATCCAAAAGTAAAAGTATTTGAGCATCTAAAAGAAGAAACACCTGTAGATCAATTGTACCATAAGCATAGAACATCCATGCATATCCATGCTATTCAATTGAGGTGCAATGAGATTATTAGGGGCATACATATGTATAATATCGATGATTCTTGTATAAGGTAACAATTATGATTAATGACAAATTGTCTCTTAGTGTAAATACTAAAATAATAACTAGAGAAGGACATAATACATAAGAAATAAATATGATTGAATTTATGTAATAGATCAATCTTGGAGTATAATATGCATATGCATGCAAAAGTGAAAGGGATGCGCATGGGACATATATAAACCATGAATAGAATTTGTAGATCAACATTGTAGAGTATAATATGTGTACTTTTTGTGAGTACCCATTGTGAGGCCATAGGTCATTGCACTATATTTTTGCTTCCATGATTTGTTTTCACAATTTCATCAACATATTGAGAGTGAGCACTTTGGAAAGGCAAATATGTCTGAGAAGATGATTGATTTTGGGAAAATTCTATAAGAGAGAGTTGTAGATTTTACACCAAGTTACAACTTTGATACTTTGTGATTTACATGGTTCAACCATTCAGATGGGCAAATAATCACCCGAAGATGTAAAAAAGGCACTCAAGTGTTTTCTTGGCTTAGATTTGCGTGCCCAATTCTAAATGCAAATTTGAAGCCTTAGATGGCGAGTTTGGAAGAGATGATGATAAAAGTTGTAGGGAATCAAAAGATTGTTAAAAGTTATACTATGAATTATTTTCATATCTTGCACCATTTAGAAGATATGGGGCTCCAAACAGGGCTGTTTTTTCCCAGTGTTCAAAAAAAAAAACAAGAGAACTTGCTAGATCAAATCAATTGCACCTGCAAATACTATTGGGACTAGTATTTGGGTTGTGGAGAGACATTCCCCTAAAAAAGATTTAAAAAAGAAAAGGCCAGATGGCCTAGATGTGAGCAGGTGCGACTTTGGGCTAGACGGGGACCCCGTCTGGCCAAAAGTCACGCCTGCTCACACCTGGGGCCATCTGGCCAATTTTTTTCAAAATATTTTTGGGGGAAGGTCTCTCCATGCCCCAAATACTGTTGGGGGGGGGGAACAATATTTGGGGCATGGCCAGATGGCCCCACGTGTGAGCAGGCATGACTTTTGGCCAAATGGGGTCCCCATCTGGCCAAAAGTCATGCATGCTCACACCTGGGGCCATCTGGGCATTTTTTTTAAAATGTTTTTTGGGGGAATGTCTCTCCATGCCCCAAAAACTATTGGGGACCAGTATATGGGGCATGGAGAGACATTCCCCCAAAACAAATTTGAAAAAAAATGGCCAGATGGCCCCAAGTGTGAGCAGGCATGACTTTGGGCCACAAACGGGGACCCCATATGGCCAAAAGTCATGCCTGCTCACACCTGGGGCCATCTGGCCATTTTTTTCCAATGTTTTTAGGGGAATGTCTCTCCGTGCCCCAAATATTGTTGGGGACTAGTATTTGGGGCATGGAGAGACATTCCCCCAAAAAAAGTTTGAAAAAAAATGGCCAGATGGCCCCAGGTGTGAGTAGGCACGACTTTTGGCCAGACAGGGTCCTTATCTGGCCAAAAGTCATGCCTGATCACAAAGACCCCGTCTGCTTAAAAGTCATGCCTGCTCACACCTAGGCCCATCTGGCCTTTTTTTTTCAAACTTTTTTTGGGGGAATGTCTCTCCATGCCCCAAATACTATTGGGGACTAGTATTTGGGGCATGGAGAGACATTCCCCCAAAACAATTTTGGAAAAAAATGGCCAAATGGCCCCAGGTGTGAGCAGGTGCAACTTTTGGCCAGATGGGGACATCATCTGGCCAAAAGTTGCACGTGCTCACACATGGGTCCATCTAGCCATTTTTTTCCAAAATGTTTTTGGGGAAATATCTCCATGCCCCAAATACTAGTCCCCAACAACAAATACTGGTCCCAACAAATCAAGGATGCCTAATAGTTTTTTTTTTTTTTTTGGGGTGTCAAGATTGCCTAATATTTTTCCAGATCTTTTTTCTCTTTTATTTGTTGGGAACCACCATTTGGGGCTCAATCTTATTGAAGCCTAGTTCAAGTGGTTGCCTTTCTTTGTTTACACAATACTTGTTCTTCTTGGCTCAACTGATTTTTTGTATAGATGTGTGGCTAATGGGGTGTACTGGTTTCATTATAGAGAAACTTGCTAATCAGCAGGAAGGGGCTGATTAGGGCAAGAAGTAATGTCATAAGACACAACAAAGTCCTCTTGGCCAAGCACACATTTGGGCCAAACTTCCATTGTTTGATCTAATTGCACACCCACATGCACATTGAGGACAAGAGGCCTTTTTGAAATTGAGTTTTGGGTAAACTTCAACAAGCAGCAAGAATAAGACAACAATAATAAAACAACATAGATTATGATTTTACTTTATTTCATGAGAATGATAACATTTATTTATTTTAGAATGAAATAATATCAATTACCATAGAAAGGGCAAGTACAAGCAACCTCCGTTGGGGAGCCAAAATATAGTGTCTACAAAAGGACACACTATAATATAATAGGTGTCCTTTAAAGAAAAATAATCCATGCAAGACAGATAAATGTTGAAGGGTATAGTTGTAAATGCTAAAGAATGACCACTTCCATCACATTGAAGAAGATTCTTCCCTCTACCTTTGATTGCCTCAATGTTCTATCCATCCATGCTCAAGTTCCTTGAAATCCAATCGAGATTACTTCCACATATTTGAAAAGATTTGAATAATGTTTAACCAATAACATATAGGGAGAAGGTAGTTCATAATCCCTAGACGTAGCCCTCATGCACCATGTAGCTTGCACCCTTTGATTGATTGCTTGCTCCACCGCAACCTGCCCAGAACACATTTTGTTACATGCGCTTGTAGCTCAGGGAACACTTCTACTTCTTATTGGTAACATTGAAATGGAACAATGAGAGATGTGAGAAAATAGATTTGAGTTACTGAGTGAAAGTAATTTAAAAAATTAGATTACAAAATAGCTTTGTTGTTACACTATTAACTACCAAGCACCACATTTTGCAATGGAGCCATGAGAGGGTTAGAAAAGCGATGAAAAATAATTATGGTGAGAAGAAAAAGGATTCAGGGGTTAGAAAGTGATTAGGTGAGAAGAAGAAGGATTGAGGCATTGGAAAGTGACTGTGGTGAGTAGAAGAAGGATTCAAGGGTTGGAAAGGGATTTGGGTGCATATGCATGGTTTGGGGGAAGGTTTGGAAGCGTTTCAGGTCATTTTTGGCACTTTTGAAAAGTTTCAAATTTTTGGGGGGAGTAGTACCCGCAAGATACTTTTTAGGAGCGAAGACCACCTTGGGGTATAAACAGGGTGGACTTCTTGCACATGGTGGGGATCCTCCAAGTGGGAGAGGGAGGTACACTTTTTGGGACCACCAAAGCCCAGGGAGGTGTACTTTTTTGGACTCATATGGGGGTGATGGGACCATTTATAGACCTTATTAGTTCTTAATCCATTTTGCTAATCCACTCCTTATGAGGCCCTTTTTGAGTCCAAAATTCCCCTAGTGATTCTAATAATTTGAATTGTAATCCCATTCCAAATTCCAACTGAGATGGTGACGAATTTGATGTAGTTCCTATTCCAAGTAACCCCATCAAGGAATTTGGAACAAATATCCCAATATGAAGACTTGCGACAGATGGACAATTACATACTTTCCTATGAACATTTGCAAGAATCATATTACCAATCCTAGATCTGCAAGTTGGATACCCAACTTGACTAGAGATGCCCTTACCTATCTAATGAGGCCTTCTTGAAAGACTACCTCCATGCCTTAGAACCCATTCCAAGTTATATCCAATACCATGCTAGCACCATTAGGATGCCAACATACATACTTTGGGTGATTTGATCAAGGTCACTAATTGGGCCAACCCTAGAGCAGACTCTATCAAATTTCCATCTCCTTAGAATCTTGCCACATTTATCTCCTTAAACATATGGTAGATACATGATTTCTAGAAACTGACATTACAAAAAATTTGGACTCAAAAAGGGCCCTTTAAGGGAGCCCTTGGGCTAGTGACATGGAAGAATAAGGTGAATAAAACCCAATAGAATATTGGCTGGTGGAGGGCAATAGAATATTGGAAGTGGCCTGACTTCTCTATTTCTTTATTCAATGGCCCAAACAATCAGGTGGAGCACCCACTTGCTGCCTCAACTCTCCCATCACATTTTTTAACTGTAACCAAACTGAGAAACCTAGTTTCTCAACCAAACTTGTGTTAGATATCAATGCTCCACTCTCATGTAACTACGCGAGAACCAGCTAACTCTACTTGTAAGCCCCCCATATGAGGAGAAGGCATTTGAGTAGCTCGGTTATCCGGTAGGTCCTGGTTTGGACACCAGATGGGGGCCATGTGTGGCTTGATGACTGGATGGCTTCAGATAGAGTTGGCACACCACCAACTAGGCTACATGCAAGTGCAGGAAGGCATCCCTTGACTGACTGCATTGAGGGTAGACGGAGCATTTCTCGAGGCAGCCCACTCTCGAGTTGCGGGGCCCGTTTGGACCCTCAGATGATCCCGGATGGATTTGGGCTGAACTAACTCTCGGGTTGCTCTGTTTTGCACACCGGTTCTATCGTATGGTCAGTGGCCTCCCGACCCCCAGTCGATCGTTTTGGGCGGACTGGGTCGGCCACCCAATTGAACCTAACTGACTACGACTGGCGGCTATATAAGAGCAAGCCCGTAAAGCCCATTTTATCACTGGCTACAGCAACCCTGATTCCTTAGCATTCAGCCTCCATCTTCTACTGTTTTCAGCATGCCATCAAAGCTTCTTTCACAAGAGCGCACGGTTGGGAGGCAGCACCATCTATTGTAACAGTTCTACAGTAATCAAATTTTTGATTCTCCATACTATCTTGTTTTCTCTCTTGCGTACGAGATCCTGTTATTTGTTGAGCATAGACGTATTATTTTCTTACATGGTATCAGAGCCTGGACTCTAGCAAGAAGATTTGGTAGTGTGTTTTCTGTTTGCGAGCAGATTGTGAGAGATGGCCTAGCCCGCAAGACTGCGAATCCCACCGTTCGGCGAAAGCGGAAAGTTGGACGGCTCTAACTATCCACTCTGGAAGTTCAAGATGAAGACCATCCTAAGTGCATATGAGCTTTGGGACACTGCTACTGGGGTGGACGTGAGGCCGGTTGCGAGACTGAATCCAGCCAATGCAGGACAACAGATAGTACCAATTGCGGATGAGATTCTCGCATGGACAAGAAGAAATGCAGATGCACTGTGTTCTATTGTCTGCAGTGTTAGTGATTCCATCATGGTGTTAATTCAACATGTCACCACAGCGGAGGAGCATGGATGGTCTTGAAAAATCAGTACGAGACCACAAATCAGATGCGGATTCAGAATCTGGAGACTCAACTCGCGAATGAGAAGTTATCTAAGTCTGAAGCGGCAGAGAAGTTCATCACTAGGGTGAAGAATCTGCACGATCAGATGACTGCGATTGGCATCACCATCACCAACGAGAATCTAGCACGAAGGTGCATACGGATTCTCCCACCAAAGTATGACAGTCTTGTTACGGCACTGAATACGTAGAACAGAAATCCGCCCCTCAACTTTGAGGATTTTAGCGCGATGTTTCTGGAGGAGGAGATGCATCAAAAGATGAGGACTGGAGAAGATTGCGCTTTCTGGACCGGATCAAAGAAAGGTAAGGGTAAGGACTCTGATAACCCATCTTCTTCTGATGATAAAAAGAGAAAGAAGAAGATCAAGTGCTTCTATTGCAACAAGGCAGGGCACAAGCAGAATGAGTGCCAAAAGAAGATTGCAGATGAGAAGAATGGAGTAAAGAAAAAGTCCAGCAACAGCGCGCAGGCAGCACCTATAGAGCTGTTCGTAGCAATTGAGGAGATTTGCACGAAGGTAGTTCATGTACTTGCAGATGAACCTTGGATCATTGACAGTGGTGCATCGCGCCACATGACCAGTCGGAAGGATTGGTATACCTCTCTACAGCCAGTAGGGAATGACATCCTGGTAGCAGTCGGCAATGATGCAAAATGTCCAGCAAAAGGAAAATGTACGATTGCTCTCAAGTCAGATGGAGTTGTAAAACAATTGTTCGATGTTCTTTAAGTGCCAGATATCAAGAGGAACTTGTTGTCCGTTTCTGCGATCATGGATCGGGACCTCAAAGTTCAATTCGATAAGAATGGTGCACAGATCCTGGATCTTCAAGGAAAGGTCGTTGGTAAAGGTACACAGCGCAACAACATTTATGAACTCTCAGCTTTCAGTGCTCGAGCAGATGTGAAGAACACTAAGCTGTGGCATGAGAGGTTTGGTCATATAAACCTTAGTTCTTTGAAGGAGATGCATAAAAGTGTAATGATTGTAGACCTACCAGAAATTTCAGATCTGCCCGATGTATGTGAAGCTTGCATGATGGGCAAGCAGCATCGGCAACCCTTTCCTAAAGAGGCCAGTAGGGCAAAGGTTCCTATAGAGCTCGTTCACACGGACCTCTACGGAAAGATGGAGACGGAAGCTTTGGGTGGTTCCTACTACTTCATGACACTGATCGACGACTACAGTAGAAGGATATGGATATACTTCTTGAAGACAAAAGACGAGGCTTTCAATAGGTTCAAGGAATGGCATGTAATGGTCGAGAAAGAATCGGGTAGGAAGGTGAAGAAGCTGAGATCAGACAGAGGTGGAGAGTTCACATCGACTGAATTCAAAAGTTACTGCAAAAGTCACGAGATCAAGAGGCAAAAACCCCCGCCACATACATCACAGCAAAATGGAGTAGCAGAACGCAAGAAGCCCATCATCTGCAAAATGGGTGGGAGTATGATGAAAGGGAAAGATTTGCCAAAGACTTTCTGGGCTGAAGCATGTAACACTGCAGTTTACATCCTCAATCGTAGCTACACGAAGGCTGTGAATGGGATGACTCCACTGCAAGCCTTTTCTGGTAAGAAACCTTCAGCTGCACATTTCAGAGTTTTTGGATGTGACTGTTTTGTGCATGTCCCTGATGCTACCAGGACCAAATGGCAACCAAAGAGCCGGAAGTGTATTTTCTTGGGCTATAGTGAAGAGGCGAAGGGTTACCATCTCTATAACCCTGTTACCAAGAAGGTAATTGTAAGTCGCGATGTGGTCTTCTCAAAACAGCCGCATCAATTGGAGGAGGATGCTTCCTTCCCAGACAACCAAGACCAGGATATCCATCCAGTACCACGACCAACTGTAGACCAAACTCCCCCAACGGTGCTTGGGAGGATTCAAGACAAAGAAGATGAAGAAGAGCCTGCAAAACCACAACGGCAATGGCCATTCCCGAAGTGGGTAAAGTAGCTTTTGGACGGCAGAGAACCTCCAGACATTGAGGACGAACCATCCAAACACCGCTGGTCCAAGAGATTAGAGGAGCAAAGAAGGGCGCAGGAACACTTGGTCAACTATGCTTTGATGACAGAAGTGATCCGTGCTGATGAACCCAAGTGTCATGAAGAGGCATAGGGCAATGATAGGTGGATGGAGGCTATGCAGTCGGAGTATGGATCCATAATGAAGAACAACACTTGGGACCTTGTGGATTGACCACCAAAACACAAGGTAATCGGAACCAAGTGGGTGTACAAGACCAAGTACAAGTCCGACGGCACGTTGGATAAGTACAAGACTCGGCTCGTGGCAAAAGGATTTGCACAGGTACATGGCTTTGATTATCAAGATACCTTTGCTCCCACAGCTCAACTAACCACAATTTGCAGTGTTTTGGCTTTAGCTGCCCAAGGAAGTTGGCCCGTGTTTCAGATGGATGTGAAATCCGCCTTTCTGAATGGAGATCTCAAGAAGGAGGTATACGTGGAACAACCACCAGGTTTTGAGATCCCCGGTTCAGAAGGTAAAGTCTACGAACTGAAGAAGGCACTTTACGGGCTGAAACAGGACCCACGAGCGTGGTACTAGCGAATTGATGCCTATTTTCTACAAAACAGGTTCAGGAGGAGCCCATCTGATGCAAATTTGTATATCTTCAGAGAAGGAGGCAGGTGTATGATCGTGGTCCTTTATGTGGATGACCTTGTCATAACAGGGAACCATGAAGAGAAGATCTCACAGACAAAGCATTTGCTAGGAAGAGAGTTTGAAATGACAGACCTCTGATTGATGCATTTTTGTTTGGGGATTGAGGTTTAGCAGGAGCCAAAACAGATCTTCATTTCACAGCTGAAGTATGCTGGAGAGATACTGAAGGCATTTGGCATGGCTGAGTGCAAGACAGTTGATACCCCTATGGAGGATGACGCGAAGCTCTCAAACGAAGATTCATCACCACTGGTGGACGCGAAGTGAAGTACAGAAGGCTTGTGGGCAGCTTGATTTACCTGTGCAACACACGGCCGAACATCAGTTTTGCGACTGGTGTACTAAGTAGGTTTTCCAATAAGCCCCGGGAGAACCATTGGAGGGCAGGGATGCGGGTGCTGAAATACATCAAAGGCACACTTGATTATGGCATCACCTATACCAAGGGCAACATCTTGACTGGATTCTGTGACTTGAATTGGGTAGGAGACGTGGACAGCAGGAGATCAGTGATAGGGTATTGTTTCTCACTTGGATCTGGAGTTGTGTCATGGGTCAGCAAGAAGCAACCCACGGTTGCTCTTTCTTCTACCGAGGCCAAGTACAAATCTGCATGCTTTGCTTTTTGCGAGGCAATGTGGTTGAGGAGGATTTTGGGGGACATGGGTGCAGTGCAGAACAAGCCTATGCAGTTATCATGTGACAATCAGAGTTGCATGGCGATTGCAAAGAACCCGGTGTTCCACGCTCGCACAAAACACATTGAGATTCAATATCACTTTGTACGTGATCTCATCATGGATGGAGAGGTCGACTTGGAGTACTGTCCGACTATAGAGAATGCTGCGGACATCTTCACGAAGGCTCTTGCAAGAGACTTGCTGGAGAGGCATCTTCATCTACTTGGCATTTTGCCGAAAAAGTAAGTTCACTTGCGGGTGGACATTGAGGGGGGGTGTTAGATATCAATGCTCCACTCTCGTGTAACTACGCGGGAACCAGCTAACTCTACCCGTAAGCCCCCCATATGAGGAGAAGGCATTTGAGTAGCTCGGTTATCCGGTAGGTCCTGGTTTGGACACCAGATGGGGGCCATGTGTGGCCTGATGGCTGGACGGCTTCAGATAGAGTTGGCACACCGCCAACTAGGCTACATGCAACTGCGGGAAGGCATCCCTTGACTGACCGCACTGAGGGTGGACGGAGCATTTCTCGGGGCAGCCCACTCTCGGGTTGCGGGGCCCATTTGGAGCCTCAGATGATCTCGGATGGCTTTGGGCTGAACTAACTCTCAGGTTGCTCTATTTTGCACACCAGTTGTATCATATCGTCGATGGCCTATTTTGGGACCGACCCCCAGTCGACCGTTTTGGGCGGACTGGGTCGGCCACCCAATTGAGCCTAACCGACTACGATTGGTGGCTATATAAGAGCAAGCCCATGAAGCCCATTTTATCACTGGCTACAGCAACCCTGATTCCTTAGCATTCAGCCTCCGTCTTCTACTGTTTCCAGCACGCCATCGAAGCTTCTTTCACAGGAGTGCACGGTTGGGAGGTAGCGCCATCTATTGTATCAGTTCTACAATAATCAAATTTTTGATTCTCCATACTATCTTATTTTCTCTCTTGCGTACGAGATCCTGTTATCTATTGAGCACAGACGTATTATTTTCTTACAACTTGAACAATTTGACCTGAAACCAAATCCTCCCATCCAACTACCACACTTCTTTCATTCTCTCTCATTCCTCTTACTTCCCCCTCATTTCTGTGTAGTATTTCAAATTTTTGTTTGCTCCAGCCCTCTTTTCAAACTTCCTACTAGCTCTTGAGTGGGAAGCTTCTTTCTCTATTCTCCCTCTCATGGGATGGACTATCATGCCAAAATCTCGTCACTTCTCTTCTCTACCTGCATTTCCCTCCCATTTCACTCTCATTCTTTCAAAACGTTCAAGATTTTTGAATGAGATTCAACCTACTTTCTTCTTTCTCTATTTTGGGTGCTTCTCCTTCAAATCTCGCCACTTCATCTCTCATCTGAGATTCTCCCACGATCTGAAATCATTTCATTCAGGAAGACAAGGCAATCAATGTTCTGAGTGAGCCATGAATGATGCAAGGTGTTTGGAGCTTAGAAGGAGCTACTGGACGAGATTCTTTGAGAAAGGATCAAAGAAGATTGACTTTCAAGCATTCCAATTTTTTGGTGATGCATGAGAAGATAGCTTGTATGGAGGTTCAGGTGAGATAATCTTTTGAACAATGCAACAAAGTGATTATGATGAGATTTGTTTGTTAATGATGTAACTTTGAAGAGACATTTAGTTCATAGTTCATTTTGTGTAGTTGTGTTGTTTTGTTTTATTTCATGGTTTGAAAACATTGAAAATTTTGTTTGTTTTGTAAGAAATTCCATGAGAAATGAGTCTTTTTCACTCTTACTATCAATGGTTTTCTACAGAATATTACTTGAAATGGATTTCGAGATGTTTGGGAGCATATAATTTGTTTTAAAGCAAGAACCATCAGCTTCATCAATCCTGGAACACATTGGGGATCACTAGGAGGGACAAGTTGGATCACATTTTTCTTTCAAAGAACCTTGCTCCAAGAATCAGGTACTGTTCATTCATGTAGTTTTAGAATGTTTTTAGTTTTCAACTCAAATCAGGGTCTATCAAAGCAACTTGCATGGAGATTCAGGTGAGAAAACCTTTAGAACAATGCAAGACAATGAAACTAATGAGATTTTATGATGCAACTTTGAAGAAGCAGTTAATTTGTAGTTTGTTTTGGCAATTTTGTTGTTTTCTTTTAATACATAATTTAAAGAGTAAGAAATATTTTTTGTTTTAAAAGATACACTCTTACTATTGAGTTCTTTTATAGAAGATGGTTTGAAATAGATTTGGAGATGTTTGGAAGCATCTAATTAGTATTGGAGAAAAATCCATCAATTTCAGCATCCTGGATTATAAGAGGGACCATTGAGGAGGACAAGTTTGATCACGTTTTTTCTTCAAAGATCCCTGTGAGGTGTTGTTCATTCACATAGTTTAATAGTGTTTGATGATAAGTAAATGTTTTTTTGAATTTGTAGATTTCAATTGTTAGATTTTGCATGCAATTGGGGTTTTCATTTTTGCTTAGTTTGATACTTTTCTGAAACATGTCATGTTTGTATA
This sequence comes from Dipteris shenzhenensis, assembly GCF_047967505.1. NCBI lineage: Eukaryota > Viridiplantae > Streptophyta > Polypodiopsida > Gleicheniales > Dipteridaceae > Dipteris > Dipteris shenzhenensis. The sequence goes on along the minus strand of NC_141609.1, from coordinate 39,775,940 downwards.
TTATTTGTTGATGTCAATGTTATATTATATTAGGTGGAAAGTGCATGAAATCATGCAAGCCGCTTGGAATAAAAAAAAGGTGGATATCCATTTTCAAATAGATGCAGAGAATGCACCATTTTTAAAGAGGAATGAATCCTCCAAGCAAGTGAAAGTGATTTAGTAGCTCTTCAAAATCAAGGAAAAGCACATATGGATTTCCAGTTAGAAGGGAAAATATATCCAGTAGATCCACGAAATTGTCAGACTCCTCATTTCCATGGATTGACCAGCTTAATAAAGTTCCTTTGTAAGGGTGAGAATGGTTTGTTAGGATATTGTCGAAGGTTGATTGGTCATGGAGCAAGTAGCCTTCACAGCCAATATCAATCTTTGCTTAATGAAACAGAAAAAAGGATCGCAATGTTGGAGGCTTGGAATCAACATTTGGTATCATATATGCAAGCTACAAGTGTTCAAATGTCTGCATATGATGGCATAGAGAAGAAAAATCAGGAATTATAGGTAAAGGTTCAAACATTAGATGCTCAATTAGGTGTGTTTTGCAATTCACTTACAAATGCAAAACACACCTCTGAAGGATGAGATCAAGAAGTTAGAAAAAACATCATGATTCATGAAGGATACTCCAATGGGTCCAAGACTACGTAAGAGGAGATTCAGTCCAATGGATGAAATATCCAAGAAAAGTGGTCACTAGAAGCGTCGAGTGAGAGCTTGTAGGAGTGTTTCAAAACTCATATCTATCCATGATGAACACTATGGTGCTATGAGTGAAGTGTTTACAAAAAAAATGTTGGAGTCTGTTATACAACATCCAAAATTCAAAAGTCTAAAAAAAAAAAAAAAAAAAGATAACATCTGAGTCAATGAACAAAGTTGTGGAGCATTTTAATGCAACTAGTGCATAGGGAGTTTGTGATATTGTAGGGATAAATACAAGGGCATATCGGCTCATATTTAAGAGCTTAAAAATAGCATGCCTTTCAGTGGGAGCAAAAGTTAAAGCCCTGCTTCCTAAATCGACTGATGTTGATAAGGCTAGGCATGCACTCAATTTGGGCGTACTTGATTTAGTCGGTGAGCCCCAGCATGTATGTAGTAAAGTAACTTTGAAAACAAAGGTTGGAGAGACTAAAGAATTGGAATTGACAGTCAATAATAACTTTGTGATGGATGTTCGAAGAGTTCTGCAAGCCATGGTGAAGTTTCATGCTCGTTTTATGATATGCCTATGGAGGAATGCAATGGTAATCTGAATATTGTCCTAAACCTTGATGAAAGTGAGGTGATCAAAGGTCAAAAATTAGAATGAGTTAGTTTGACAATGATGAATAGAATACTGGACCTTGAGGTTGAGCTACTTGAAGTTGAGGGCTACGGATCCTACCATGTAGAATGGCATCTAGCTACTGCTGCTGACCTCGAGACTATTAAATGTATGTTTAATGTGGCACATGGAGCAAATACAAGCCATCCTTGTCCACTGTGCATGCAAACGAGAGTACCTCCAAAGGGTGGTAAAAAGAATCAAAAGCAATGGGCCTCTTAACTTGCAGAGATAGATCAAACTAAGGCACTAGATAGGGATGCTCCAAGGAGAGATCCATCATGGAGCCCAATTCTTGAAACTCCTCTTGAGCAAGTACACATTTGTGTGCTTCATGCTATCTCGGGGGGGTCACTCATCATATGTAATCCTATCACGTGAGTTCAACAGAAGGATTTTTTTTATTTCTAAAATTTACAGAAATAAATATACATAAGGGACTATTTAAAATAGTTTTGGAAAAAATTTACAGATTTGTATAGAAAAGGGGTACATTTTATTAATGAAAAAATTTACAGATAAGGGATTTTCCATATAGGCCTTGAACGCACGTGATATAGAGGGTCTATACATAGTGACCCCCCTGAGCATGCTATTGTGAGAATAATTGAAGAGTTGGTGCATCTATACATCATTGATGCATATAACTTGAAGCCCCAACAAGAGAGTGAGAGGATGATTGCAAGAATTGAAAAGGTTTTTTCAGATATGGGACTACACTCTAGGCAAGTAAAGATTACAAAAGATGAGAAAAGATCTAGAAAAACAAGCAATGTTCCTTGTAAGCCAAGCTTTGGTTTTATCAAGGCTTTAAAATTCCTTTCTGCAAAGAAGAAGAATAACAAGCTCAAATGTGCTAATGAGTTTGATGTATGGAGAAAGTTACACAATGCCTGTTGTGAACGAGGGGGGAAGGGACAAAAAAGACTAGAAAAGGCGCGAGTGTGGTTAGCTCTTGATAGCTTGGTACCTTTAATATGAAAGAAAAGATTCGAAGAAGATGATGCACAGTGTTTCATCAATGCTGTGAATGACTTCAGCCGAAATATGGAGATAGCTTGGGGAAAGAATCATTTCACACAGTACATGGTAATCTCTAACTTGGACATTGAGATGTGCATATTGAATGGTCCTATATTTACTGATTTGTTTTTCTATTTGGCAGCACATTTTATATGCTCATGCACCATACATGGCATGGAATTAAGGAAGCATCGGAGTGTGGTCCACTCAGGGCATGGAAAGATCGCATTGGCAAGCACGTTGTGCATATAATAGAGCGACAAGCCCAATGGCTCAATTGGTTCAATGGTGGTACAGGCATATAAAAATAAGAGCAGCTGGCAACACTAGCATTCAAAGGAGTCCTTAGTGTCCCATGCAGTGCAAGATGTTAATGCAGAACGGAGGCGAAACGGAGGCAGTTGTCCTTGGTTGCGACCAAGGAGAAGATGCAAAGAATACAAGCATGTCTAGCACAAACTTTGCTTATAACATCTTTCCAAAGTATAGTGGCATGGCCCTACTGTGAGGCTTCTCTGATTTGATCATGCAATGAATTCAATATGCATTCTCCCTCATAGCTTTGTGGCAATAGTTTTTGATGGGCTAGTGAGGCATTGCTATAGTCCCAAATTGCTAGTACGTCATTGTTTGAGACCACGGTGTTGATGCGGTTGTACTTCTAACCATTTGGATCATGATAGAGGATCGCATTAGCAATTATGTGAGCCTCATCTTTCCTTATTGGTAGGAGGGTAGCATCAACCACATCCATTATATGTTTAATGGCTAGCTTTGCCCTCACATTTTGGTCCTGTGACTGGGGTATGCAGCTTGCATTGATTGTTGTCAATGAGGATGCCATGATGAGAGAGAGAGAGAGAGAGAGAATGAAGATATAATAACCATGCCAATAACAAATGAGTGACATGGTGTTGAAACATTTAATTGTAACATAATTATTCAAATTACAAGATGTGAGAATTTATCTAACTATTTTAATTGTGGATTGAGCATGATTGATCAAATTGAGCAAGCGTTGCTTGAATTTTCAGCTATTGTAAGTGCGCAAAGCGAGATGCTTGTGCAAGTTGAAGGATGCACATTTAAAAAAAAAAACTCTAGTAAATTATTACAATCGATTTGAAGATGCATGTTATAGGAACATCAATAATAATCCATATGTACAATCCAAAGACACTACAAATTTGGCAATCGAAATTGCGGTCATATGGGTCAAGCTAAAAAACAATGTAGCCTATGTTCAATAACATGTTTTCATTTCCTCAATGGGTCTTGTTGCCACATCATCATTTCCATTGAAACTATGCATTTTTGTCAAAACTACTTCCATGGTAGAGAAGAAGGAAATCACCATTGAAGGCATTGCTTATGGAAAGGCTGTTAGAATTGAGGGCATCTTTTTTTATCCAAATTTGAAGACTAGCTTCGATACTGGCAATGAGAAGGCTGACACTAGTGACAAGACTAGGCAAACCAACTCAAGTACGGAAAATATGCGGGCCAAGATTCAAGAAAGTAAGGCATCCACCTAAATGTTCAAAGTCAATTAATTATGATGATCTTCATGGAAAGTAACTAGGGCAAGGCCCTAGGATTCTTCAAGTGAAAGAGGCATGTACCATTAGGAATATAGGGAACACATTTTGGGGCCTTTTGTCCAAAATGAAAAATCCCTCTCCACCATTCACAAAGAAACAAAAAATTATGGATGTACAATTTTATAAACCTAAAATTGAGTCATTTTTGAAAAATATCACGAGCTCAAATTTGATTTTCATCCTAAACTAGTTTTTCTACTTGCATTTCACCCATTTGCATGCATGAATCAAAGATTCAATTGTGCTTTCTTAGCTAAGCTAGCTTTCTCACTTGTTTTTTATGAGTCAAGTATTATCCTACTTTCCCTTCTAGTTCTCTTGCTTATACTTTTCTCTTTTCAAGTCTGATCCCATCCATGGTGACTAGCAACCTAGGGTGACTTTCTCACCTAAACGGGTTGTTTTTCCTTCCTTTCACGAGTCAAGGATTCTCCTACTTCTCCTCCTAGAACTCTCACTTGCGATTTAGCCACTTGCAAATTTGGTTCTTATTCACAAATCATCGATGGCAATAGGCAACCCAGGGTGGTGCAATACAAAGTTGTGTGTAACTCAAAATGCAGAAGACCTTGACATAGAGGTGAGAGTTGTTTCCTGACGTCCTAGATCCAACATATCATCCATAGAGCTTGCCAATAGGGTGAATGCAGATGGTCACTAGAAAAAGATAGTTATGTCAAAAGGTAGTTGGTTTTGCTAATTCAAAAAACGAGGGTAAAAAAACCACGGTCAAATAATATATTTTTGACCTCTTCGAAAGGCAGGATTAAAGAATTTAGAGCAATAGATGGTAAGAAAGGTATCAAGGAAATACTAGTTGAGCATATATATATGCACAATGAACTTGTGCTACATGATTATCTAGATTATCTTCCATGACACAGGCCCAATTGTGAGCTTTTAAACCTTTTATTATTGGAATAGTAGTTTGAAACATTGCTATTTTCTGTGTAAAGTGAAATGTGCTTTGGTTTTTAGACCTATATCCATCATCGTACAAAGAATGGCAGCCGATGGAGTGCATTTTGGGATCCTTGGAAGTGTTGCATGGAGCAATAGGAGAATTACAATATCAAGTTATATCTACAACTCAAACAAATATCTTCATTTACAACCATTTTTATAAATTGTTGGACAAAGGAAACACTCACAATGTGTTGAAGAAAAAAGATATTCCACCCTGGAATATGATAGACTAGCCTCCTAGTAGGTGATAGAGACATATAGAGCAAAGCTATTTGCACAAGTTAAACGATCATTATGGCAAAAAATTGCTACAAGAATTGTAAAAATCAATGTATGCATGCCAATCAATATTTTTATTAAGTCTTGTTTAATAATAAGTATCCAGTTTTAAGGTGTGCAAAATAATTCTTACCTATAGAGCAACTAGAAGTGAAGAGAACCTTGACTTCTGGGATGATGGTTGGGATAAATCAAATTCTAACAAGGTCTACTACAAGGTGGTGCCAAGTATAATTACCATTAAGTATACAATTGCAAGCATAATTTCTGCTATAAATGTAATAGGTTCATTGGGAATAAATTGGTTCCAATGGACCAAGATCTTAACTTGTTTGGCCTTGAAAATTAAACATTAGAGCTCAAGGTCTATCAAGATGGAATCTTAATGAGTTTTATATCAATAAGTTAGTCTATACACTAGCCCAATTGTGCCATGACATTCATGTGGAGACAAAGGGTAGCAGTTTAAAAGAATTATCACTCAAAGGTACCTAGATTGTTTATTGTGATATTACATGAATCATTGTATTCATTTGTTATACACATGACTAACAAAACATTGCAACAGCTATTGCATAGGAGAGAGAGCACAATTCAATGCAAAATCATGGCTAGAGGGACTATCTATATCACTTCTCAATAGTACAATGTATAGAACTTCTCATGATTTTGTACATGTATATGTTAGATATCAATACTCCACTCTCATGTAACTATGCGGAAACCAGCTAACTCTATTAGTAAGCCCCCCATATGAGGAGAAGGCATTTGAGTAGCTCGGTTATCCGGTAGGTCCTGGTTTGGACACCAGATGGGGGCCATGTGTGGCCTGATGGCTGGACGGCTTCAGATAGAGTTGGCACACCGCCAACTAGGCTACATGCAAGTGCGGGAACGTATCTCATGACTGACCGCACTGAGGGTAGATGGAGCATTTCCCGGGGCAGCCCACTCTTGGGTTGCGGGGCCTGTTTGGAGCCTCAGATGATCCCGGATGGCGAACGGTGACCATAGGTTAGTTGCTCTGTTTTGCGCACCGGTTCTATCGTGTGGTCGGTGGCTTACCCCTAGTCGATCGTTTTGGGCAGACTGGGTCGGTCACTCAATTGAGCCTAACCGACTACGACTGGTGGCTATATAAGAGCAAGCCCGTGAAGCCCATTTTATCACTGGCTACAGTAACCCTGATTCCTTAGCATCCAGCCTCCGTCCTCTACTATTTCCAGCTTCCCATCAAAGCTTCTTTCATAGGAGCACATGGTTGGGAGGCAGCGCCATCTATTGTATCAATTCTACAGTAATCAAATTTTTGATTCTCCATACTATCTGGTTTTCTCTCTTGTGTACGAGATCCTGTTATCTGTTGAGCACAGAGTTGTATTATTTTCTTACATGGTATCAGAGCCTGGACTCTAGCAAGAAGATTAGGTAGTGTGTTTCTGTTTGCAAGCAGATTGTGAGAGATGGCCCAGCCCACAAGACTGCAAATCCCACCGTTCGGCAAAAGCGGAAAGTTGGACGGCTCTAACTATCCACTCTGGAAGTTCAAGATGAAGACCATCCTAAGCGCATATGAGCTTTGGGACACTACTACTGGGGTGGACGTGAGGTTGGTTGCGAGACCGGATCCAGCCAATGCAGGACAACAGATAGTACCAACTGCGGATGAGATTTCTGAAGTTTACATTCTAAATCGTAAGCTACACAAAGGCTCTGAACGGGATGACTCCACTGCAGACCTTTTCTATTAAGAAACCTTCAGCTGCACATTTCAGAGTTTTTGGATGTGACTCTTTTGTGCATGTCCCTGATGCTACTAGGACCAAATGGGAAGCGAAGAGCCGGAAGTGTATTTTCTTGGGCTACAGTGAAGAGGCGAAGGGTTACCGTCTCTATAACCCTGTTACTAAGAAGGTAATTGTAAGTCGCGATGTGGTCTTCTCAAAACAACCGCATCAATTGGAGGAGGATGCTTCCTTCCCAGACAACCAGGACCAGGATATCCATCCAGTACCGCCACCAACAGTAGACCGAACTCCCCCAATGGTGCTTGGGAGGATTCAAGACAAAGAAGAGAAAGAAGAGCCTACAGAACCACAACGGCAACGGCCATTCCTGAAGTGGGTAAAGCAGCTTTTGGATGGTAGAGAACCTCCAGCCATTGAGGAGGAACCATCCGAACACCACCGGTCCAAGAGATTAGAGGAGCAAAGAAGGGCGTAGGAACACTTGGTCAACTATGCTTTGATGACAGAAGTGATCCGTGCTGATGAACCCAAGTGTCTTGAAGAGGCACAGGGTGATGACAGGTGGATGGAGGCTATGCAGTCAAAGTATGGCTCCATAATGAAGAACAACACTTGGGACCTTGTGGATCGACCACCAAAACACAAGGTAATCAGAACCAAGTGGGTGTATAAGACCAAGTACAAATCCGACGGCACGTTGGATAAGTACAAGGCTCAACTCATGGCAAAAGGATTCGCATAGGTACATGGTCTTGATTATTAGGATACTTTTGCTCCCACAGCTCGACTAACCACAATTCGCAGTGTTTTGGCTTTAGCTGCCCAGGGAAGTTGGCCCCTGTTTCAGATGGATGTAAAATCCGCCTTTCTGAATGGAGATCTCAAGGAGGAGGTATACATGGAACAACCACCAGGTTTTGTGATCCCCGCTTCAGAAGGTAAAGTCTGTAAATTGAGAAGAAGGCACTTTATGGGCTGAAGCAGGCCCCATGAGCGTGGTACCAGCGAATTGATGCCTATTTCTGCTAAAACGGGTTCAGGAGGAGCCCATCTGATGCAAACATGCTTAGGAAATGGTTTCTTTGCCTGTTTTCAAAATTGACAGGCTTCACACACCTTATGCATTTCTGCAACCTTGAATTTAGGCAATCCTGCAACAATATTTTGGGCCTGCATTGATTTAAGTCGTTGTACATTAACATGACCAATGCGTTTATGCCATATATCAATATCTGCAACTACACCGGTCCCATGTGCAAACATTGCTGCACTCAATTCAGGCATGTCCGCATCCAGCGTAAACATCCTGCCTTTCTTCTTTCCTTTTGCTATCAAGCGACCATTATTTTTCATATCCTCAACAAAACATCCATGAGGATTGAATCTGCTGACCTGCAAGCCCTGCTCAACCATTTGACCAACAGAAACCAGGTTCTTGGTGATGTTCGGGACATGAAATACATCAGACAAGTATTTCTTTTTCCCATCCTGCATAGACAAAGGAATTTTGCCAATCTGCACAATAGGATGTGCAGTATCATCACCAGTCTCCACAAATCCTGGTTTTTCCATTTTCCTTGCATCCTGCATCCATTCAGCATGACCTGTCATGTGGTTTGATGCACCTGAGTCAACATACCACACATCATTGCTTTCTTCTGCACTTGTCACAGAATTTGTCATATGCTGTACCATAAACAAATGTTCATTTCTGTCATCACTCTGTCTACTAGAGGATGCATAATTGCCTTGCTGCAATTTTCCATTCATAATGTCATTCTGCTTTTTGTAGCAGTCTTTAGCCATATGACCCATTTTACCACAGTAGTAGCATTCAACATTGCTGTTTGCATTTTGGCCTCTTTGCCATCCACCACGACCTCTTTGGCTCCCCCTGCCTCTAGAGTTACCACGTCCTCCTGCATAGGACTGGTTTTCTTGAGTTTGCTGCATATTCTGATTTCTACCATGGCCTCCAGATTGGCCTTCTCTACCTCTGCCTCTACCCCTTCCAGCATTTGAGTAGAAGACAGTTTCTTTTGAGGTTCCTCCTGAAGAAGATGCACCACCATTTCTCTGCTCTTCAAAAATTAGAAGAGCAATCAACTCCTCAAAATCAGGAAATTTTTCACGGACGGCAATGGATGTCCGGAACTGTGCATAATCTTTTCCTAGACCATTCAAGGTCACAGAAACTAAATCGTCATCATCCACTGGCGACCCAATGGAAGCAAGTGCATCCGCAATTTTCTTCACCTTCATGTGGTAGTCATTGATGCTCATATTTTCTCTCTGCACATTGTGCAGCTCCTGCTTGAGCTGCATTTTCCTGGCCTACGTATTTGTGCTGTACATTTTAGCCAAAGTATCCCATGCCACCTTTGGCGTACTTGCATCCTGAATATGCACAATCATTGAATCTGAAATACTGATAGATAGCCAGTACATAACTTTTATGGCTCTCTCATGCCATCCTTTAAATGCCTGCATTTCCTGTTGATTGGGAACATTAGGAAGAACTGGTTCTTCTTCATTTCCTATAATGAACTCCCAGTAGCCTTTTCCCATAAGGAAATTCATCATTCTAAACTTCCATGCTTGGAAGTTGTTCTTGTCAAGCTTTTCAGTGACAATCTGTGAAAGAGAATCAGATGCCATTACAGAACACTGCAAAATATTCTGTCACTGCAAAAAACACAGCTTTTGCCTCACACGGGCAGATCTGCAAAACTGACGAAAGTGGTATTTCACCACACAGTCACTTCCTAGTGACGATTTTGCATCAACGGGCAACAAGCATGAATTTCCAACTCCCAATATCTCTGCACATAGGCATACGATGCAATTTCTGCGGCAACTTTTCACCGACTAGCGGAGCAGTGGTCGCACAGCAAAAACATGGCCTTTTTTTGAGTGCCTGCGGAGAACTTCCGCCTCCAAAACGGGCCCCAAAATGACCTCGAATCAAAAAAATAAAGTCACACCGTGAAGGGCGTCTCAATCTGAGACAGTGCACTCTTGCACTTCCGGCTGTGCTACCTGTAGAGATTTGCTCCCAAACTCGAAAAAGGAAAGCAACACTAGTCCTCTTACCAGGACACTGCGAACTTGGTTTGCTTTCTTGAGCTCCTTACCACAAACAAGGCTCTGATACCATGTGAAGATAGTGGGAGAGAGGGAAGGAGTCTCACTTGAGGCTTTCTCACAAGCACAATGGGGGAATACACACAAAGGTGGAGGCTGAAAACAGTTTTCCTCTTCTTAGTTGTGAAAGCCAAAAGAACTCTAGTACAAAGAAATAGAAGAACCCTATATGTGGGTCTCAAAACCAAACTCAACTAACTAAGGTGGCATACTAACTGAGCCACAAACTAATGTAGATAAGGATAGCTGTCATCCAGCTATTATTCGTGGGCGGTGTACCAACCGCATCTCCAGCTAACAAGTCGGTGACATAAATACACAACGGTCACCCTGGCATATCACGAGTGGAGCTCGATATATCAACAAGATAATAGCTAAAGCATAGAGCATTCGCATTAGCTACCAGCCTTACATACAAGGCTCCTTGTGATCCACACTAGATCCACAAGGTACCACCTATCATATAGGCACCCAAACCTCCATCATCCAATCCAAATCTTATCCAAGATCTATACCAACCAATCATATTTCTAGCCCTCTAGACACCTTGATATAATAAGCTCAACACTCCCTGTCAATACAAAAGTATTTATATTGCACTAACATCAGGTGATAAAAAGTAGGGAAAGCCCTTATCAGTAACATGCTTTGTTACAAGGCTTTGGATTATTGCACAGACATGGTAATAAGTAGAAGAAGTGTAGAGAATATTATCAGGCAAGGAAAGGGGGTAACGTTCCCTTCTTACTTCCTAGTTGTACATTCTCTACTAAAACGACCTTGCTCACCACATTTACCACATTTTTTCTGCATAGGGTGCTTTTTGGAAGAATTTAACTTCAACATGGCCTTTCTTTTTACAATAAGACCACTTAAGAGAATTTGATTTGGTGTACAATTATCCATTAGAGGTGATTGCCCTTGATGTAGATACTCTCGTGTCTTTGCCTTGCTTCTCCTCATCAAGAAGAGAAGGGATGACCCCTTCGAGTGTTGGATTAGGAACAATCTTTAAGGTTGTGACCAAATTGAGATATGATGTATTCATAGCATTGAGAAACACCTCAATTTCATCTCCTTCATTGATGTTTGATTTTACTGAGTCTAATTATTCCATAAGCCCCTTCATGCATGAATTAAAGGGACCAAGCTTACCCTGAGTTAACTCAAGGCTAAAGAATTTTATTTTAATAAACACACGTTTTATTAATTTTGGACTTAGTTTTTGTCTTTGGACAAATCTTTAAAATCCTTCCCAAATGGAAAGTTAACTTTATGAAAATATTATTCGATAATCACAAGTTTACTTTCTTGGAGTGCCATTTCCTCATAATAAAATTTGCAATATCTCTCTATAATGTTGCACTAATAATGCAAAAACTAGTATTAGATCCTATTGTGTATTTTTTTCTTTAAGATGCCTATTTAATATACAATTTTTTCTAAATTTATTAATTTAAATCCATGAAAAATAACTTAAAATTAAATGTAGACAAAAATGGCACTTTGCACAATTTCGAACATCCATTGCCGTCTGTGAGAATTTTCCTGATTTTGAGGAGTTGATTGCTCTTCTAATTTCTGAAGAGCAGAGAAATGGCGGTGCATCTTCTTCAGGAGGAACTTCAAAAGAAGCTGTCTTCTACTCAAATGCTGGAAGAGGTTGAGGCAGAGGTAGAGCAGGCTGATTTGGAGGATGTGGTAGAAATCAGAATATGCAGCAAATTCAAGAAAACCAATCCTATGGAGGAGGACGTGGTAACTTTAGAGGCAGGGGGGGGAGACAAAGAGGTGGTGGTGGATGGCAGAGAGGCCAAAATGCAAACAGCAATGTTGAATGCTACTACTGTGGTAAAATGGGTCATATGGTTAAAGACTGCTATAAAAAGCAGAATGACATCATGACTGGAAAATTGTAGCAAGGCAATTATGCATCCTCTAGTAGACAAGGTGATGATAGAAATGAGCATCTGTTTATAGTGCAGCACATGACCAATTCTGTGACAAGTGCAGAAAAAAGCAATGATGTGTGGTATATTGACTCAGGTGCGTCAAACCACATGACAGGTCATGCAGAATGGATGCAGGATGCAAGGAAAATGGAAAGACTAGGATTTGTGGAGACTGGTGATGATACTGCACATCCTATTATGCAGATTGGTAAAATTTCTTCGCCTATGCAGGATGGGAAAAAGAAATACTTGTCTGATGTATTTCATGTCCCGAATATCACCAAGAACCTGGTTTATGTTGGTTAAATGGTTGAGCAAGGCTTGCAGGTCAGATTTAGTCCTCATGGATGCTTTGTTGAGGATATGGAAAATAAAGGTCACTTGATAGCAAAAGGGAAGAAGAAGGGCAGGATGTCTACGTTGGATGCGGACATGCCTGAATTGAGTGCAGCAATGTTTGACATGGGACCAGTGTAGTTGCAGATATTGAGATCTGGCATAAACGCATTGGTCATGTTAATGTACATCCACTTAAATTAATGCAGGCCCAAAATATCATTGTAGGATTGCCTAAGTTCAAGGTTGCAGAAATGCATAAAGTATGTGAAGCCTGTCAATTTGGAAAACAGGCAAGGAAACCATTTCCTAGACATGTTCAAGAGAGTAAGAGGCCATTGGAATTAATCCACTCTGATGTGTGGACTACTAAAGCTGCATCTATTGGAGGCTGTCATTATTTTGTCACTTTTATTGATGACTACAGCAGAAAAGTTTGGGTGTATTTTATGAAAAAGAAAAGTGAAGTGTTTGGGCATTTCAAATCTTTTAAAGCTATGGTTGAAAAAGAAACATGCTTGCAAATAAAATGCCTAAGGTCAGATGGAGGGGGAGAGTACCTCTCAAATGAGTTTGTAAGCTTCCTGCAAGAGCATGGCATAAAGCAGCAATATTCATGCAGTCATACCCCACAGCAAAATGGACTTGCAGAAAGGAAAAACAGGCATATTGGAGAGGTATCTCGTGCCATGCTCAACGAAAAAGACCTGCCAAATTATTATTGGGATGAAGCAGTTGCTACAGTAGTCTACATAATGAACAGGACTCCCACTGCAGCAATACATGGCATGATGCCAGAGGAGAGGTATACTGGTAGAAAACCAGATATTTCTCATTTGAAAGTTTTTGGTTGCATTGCCTATGTTCATGTGCCAGATGAGTTGAGATCCAAGTTGGATCCAAAAGCTGAGAAATGCATTTTTATTGGTTATTCTCTGCAGCAGAAAGGGTATAGATGCTATAACCCTTCTACTCGTAAGTTTATAGTGAGTAGAGATGTTGTTTTTGATGAGATGAGTAGCTGGTATAAACCAGTAAATGTGATTGATGATGTAGATGCACAAAATGGTAATGCTGCACAGAATTCATAGCAGCAATCACAAAATATTAGTGGACCTGTAGTGTCCTCTAGCAGTGGTTCACATACTTCACCATGGACAGGTAGATTGAGATCAAGAGGATCTCCTCAAAGCAATGCAGATAGTGGTATGCAAGTATCACGAAAAGGAAAAGAGAAAGTCGATTATCCCATGGTTGATGTGAATGTAGGTCACTCTTATGTGGATGGTGAATCCAGTGGCTCAGAACAGAGCCTTGATGATGAGTTGGGTATTCCTTCTATTGTTACACTTGGAGTAAGGAAGGAAAGGGATGTTTTTGTTAGATATCAATGCTCCACTCTCGTGTAACTACGCGGGAACCAGCTAACTCTACTTGTAAGCCCCCCATATGAGGAGAAGGCATTTGAGTAGCTCGGTTATCCGGTAGGTCCTGGTTTGGACACCAAATGGGGGCCATGTGTGGCCTGATGACTGGACGGCACACTACCAACTAGGCTACATGCAAGTGCGGAAAGGCATCCGATGAATGACTACATTCAGGGTAGACAGAGCATTTCCTGGGGCAGCCCACTCTCGAGTTGCGGGGCCCTTTTGGAGCCCCAGATGATCCCGGATGGCGAATGATAACTGTAGGTTAGTTGCTCTATTTTACGCCACGGTTCTATTGTGTCATCGGTGGCCTTTTTCGGGACCGACCCCCAGTCGACCGTTTTGGGCGGACTGGGTCAGTCACCCAATTGGGTCCAACCGACTATGACTAGTGGCTATATAAGAGCAAGCCCGTGAAGCCCATTTCATCACTGGCTATAGCAACCCTGATTCCTTAGCATCCAGCCTCCGTTCTCTACTATTTCTAGCATGCCATAGAAGCTTCTCTCACAGGAGCGCACGGTTGGGAGACAGCGCCATCTATTGTATCAGTTCTACAGTAATCAAAATTTTGATTCTCCATACTATCTGCTTTTCTCTCTTGCGTACAAGATCCTGTTATCTGTTGAGCACAGACGTTGTATTGTTTTCTTACATGGTATCAGAGCCTGGTTCTAGCAATAAGATTTGGTAGTGTGTTTTTGTTTGCGAGCAGATTGTGAGAGATGGCCCAGCCCGCAAGACTACGAATCCCACCGTTCGGTAAAAGCGGAAAGTTGGACGGCTCTATCCACTTTGGAAGTTCAAGATGAAGACCATCCTAAGTGCATACGAGCTTTGAAATACTGCTACTGGGGTGGACGTGAGGCCGGTTGCGAGACCTGATCCAGCCAATGCAGGACAACAGATAGTACCAACTACGGATGAGATTCTCGTGTGGACAAGAAGAAATGCAGATGTGCTGTGTTCTATTGTTTGCAGTGTAAGTGATTCTGTCATGGCGTTAATTCAACATGTCACCACAGCGGAGGAGGCATGGATGGTCTTGAAAAATCAGTACGAGACCACGAATCAGACGTGGATTTAGAATCAGGAGACTCAACTCGCGAATGAGAAATTGTGTCAATTTGAAGTGGCAGAGAAGTTCATCACTAGGGTGAAGAATCTGTGCGATCAGATGACTGCGATTGGCATCACCATCACTAGCGAGAATTTAGCACGAAGGAGCATACAGATTCTCCCATCAAAGTACGATGATCTTGTTATGGCACTGAATACGTAGAACAAAAATCCGCCCCTCAACTTTGAGGATTTCAATGCGATGCTTCTGTAGGAGGAGATGCATCAAAAGAGGAGGACTGGAGAAGATTCGGCTTTCTACACTAGATCAAAGAAAGGTAAGGGTAAGGACTCTGGTAACCCATCTTCTTCTAATGATAAAAAGAGAAAGAAGAAGATCAAGTGCTTCTATTGCAACAAGGCAGGGCACAAGTAGAATGAGTGCCGAAAGAAGATTGCAGATGAGAAGAACGGAGTAAAGAAAGAGTCCAGCAACAGCCCGCAGGCAGTACCAGTAGAGTTGTTCGTAACAATTGAGGAGATTTGCATGGAGGCAGTTCATGTACCTGCGGATGAACCTTGGATTATTGACAGTGGTGCATCGCGCCACATGACCAGTCGGTACCTCTCTACAGCTGATAGGGAATGGCATCCTGGTAGCAGTCGGTAATGATGCAAAATGTCCAACAAAAGGAAAAGGTACGATTGCTCTCAAGTCAGATGGAGTTGTAAAACAGTTGTCCAATGTTCTTTATGTGCCAGATATCAAGAGGAACTTGTTGTCCATTTCTATGATCACATATCGGGACCTCAAAGTTCACTTCGATAAGAATGGTGCATAGATTTTGGATCTTCAAGGGAAGGTCGTTGGTAAATGTACACGGCGCAACAACATCTACGAACTCTCGGCTTTCAGTGCTCGAGCGGATGTGAAGAACACTAAGCTGTGGCATGAGAGGTTTGGTCATCTAAAGCTTAGTTCTTTAAAGGAGATGCATAAAAGTGGAATGATTGCAGACCTACCAGAAATTATAGATCTGCCCGATGTATGTGAAGCTTGCATGATGGGCAAGCGGCATCGACATCCCTTTCCTAAAGAGGCTAGCAGGGCAAAGGCTCCTCTAGAGCTCGTTCACATGGACCTCTGCGGAAAGATGGAGACGGAAGCTTTGGGTGGTTGCTACTACTTCATGACGCTGATCGACGACTACAGTAGAAGGATATGGATATACTTCCTGACGACTAAAGACGAGGCTTTCAGTAAGTTCAAGGAATGGCATGTAATGGTCGAGAAAGAAACGGGGAGGAAGGTGAAGAAATTGAGATCAGACAGAGGTGGAGAGTTCACATCAATTGAATTCAAAAGTTATTGCAAAAGTCACGGGATCAAGAGGCAGAAACCCCCACCACATACATCACAGCAAAATGGAGTAGCAGAACGCAAGATGCGCGTCATCTGTGAAATGGGCAGGAGTATGAGATACACTTGGATTTACATAAAAGTCTTGAGACCAATCAAGGGGCTTCAATATTGGGCCCTTACTCATGGCGTCCTTAAGTTGCTGAAAAGACTCCTATTGCTCCACACCCCATTGGAAAGAAACTCCTTTTCTTGTCAACAAGTTCATGGGATGCACTATCTCTGTGAAATCATCACAAAAGCGTTGATAATACTTGCTCTTTCCTAGAATTCTGCGAATACTAGTGACACTCTCAAGACTTGGCAATGCCATGATTGCTTGAACCTTGTCAAGATCCATTTGCAAGCCTTCTTTAGACACAATATGCCCCAACAAGACTACTTTTGTTTGAGCCAAATGACACTTACTAGGATTTGGACACCCTTTTGCTTCATCAATCCTAGCTAAGGCCATCTTTAGCTTCTCCATGTGATCTATGCATCGAGAATAAATGCAAAAATCATTTCAAAACACCCTTATGAACTTTCCCAAGTACAGCTCAAGCACTTGACTCATGAACCTTTGAAATGTAGCTGGTGCATTGGTCAACGTAAAAGGCATCACTCTGTAAGCAGAAACTCCCAAGGTGTGATAAACGATGTTTTATTTTGATCTTCCTCTCGAATACGAATTTGAAATTACCCAAAATACCCATCACATACAGAATACATCTCATGCCTTGCTACTTGGTCTAGTATTTCATCTTGGAATGGCAAAGGATAATGATCCCTCTTAGTGCATGCATTCAAAGGATGAAAGTCCACACAAACCCGCCATTTATTTCCTTTATTTGGTGTGACAACTACAGGAGATATCCATTTTGAATCATCAATAGGAAAGATGAATCCCGCCTCAAGTAGTTGTGTTACCTCTTTCTTTAGTGCCTCAGCTTGGATCAACCCCAATCGCCTTAAGCGTTGCACAACTGATTTGATTTTTGGCTTCAATTCAACCTTGTGCTCCATAAGATAGACTGGACGAACGTGTGAATAGCTTGTTGCAAAGAGATATGGGAAATCATCTAACATATCCAACTACTGGAGCTTCTCACTACCTAATAGAGAATCACCAAGAAGCTCTTCATTGCATTGGCGTCGTTTAGTGTGCCTCACATCCTCTACATGAAGTGTCTCTTCAGGATCTTCTTGTACCACCACCTTGTTCCCTCCTAACTCCGATCAGCACCAAGACAAAGACCAAAGGCCACTCCTTCCACCTCACCCTCTGAGCTGGTCTCCTCGGAGCTACACCCTATCTCTTATTCTTCATCGGTTAAGTCAGAGCTCGAACTCTCTGATGTTGAAGACTCCTCCTTGACAACTTCCTTTTTGCAGCTTCTAATGTTGTATCGCACCTTCTTATCATTTTCCTACAAAATCAATTCTCCAGTATCCCACTTTTGAATAGCCTTCACCTTGCGTAGCCAAGGCCTTCCCAAAATCAATGGATAGGCATGTGCATCTGGCTTCATAGGAATCACCTGAAAAGTAGTCGAAACAAAATTGTCACATACATCCACTTCTAGATTCTTCACAACTCCCAAGGTCTTTACCCTGGTGTTGTCAGCTTATTTGATTCGATAAGGAGAGGTAGTACTAGAGTATTTTAAATCAACATCTATCATGGTCTTCTCACTCATGACATTAATCAATGCACCTCCATCAATGTAAACATTAGAAATCACTTGACCATCAATGATCACATTGCTGAGATATCGAGCTCCACTCGTGATATGCCAGGGTGACCGTTGTGCATTTATGTCACCCACTTGTTAGCTGCAGATGCGGTTGGTACACCACCCATGAATAATAGCTGGATGATAGCTATCTTTATGTACTCTAGTTAGTGGCTCAGTTAGTATGCCACCTAGGTTAGCTGAGTTTGGTTTGAGACCCACAAATAGGGTTCATCTATTCCTTTTGTACTAAGAGAGAGTTCTTTTGGCTTTCACAACTAAGAAGAGGAAAATTGTTTCAGCCTCCACCTTTGTGTGTATTCCCCCATTGTGTATGTGAGAAAGCTGCAAGTGAGACTCCTTACTTCTCTCCTACTCTCTTCACATGGTATTAGAGCTCGGTTCGTGGTAAAGAGCTCAAGAAAGCAAACCAAGTTCGTGGTGTCTTGATAAGAGGATCAGTGTTGCTTTCCTTTTTCAAGTTTGGGACCAAATCTCTGCTGGAAGCACATCCAAAAAGTGCAAGAGTGCACTCTCTCAGATTGGGACGCCCTTTGCCATTTCGGGGCCATTTCGGTGGCGTAAGTTTTCTGTAGGCACTCAGGAAAGTGCCCTGTTTTTGTTGTGCGACCACTGTTCTACAAGTCGGTGAAAAGTTGCCGTAGAAATTGCATCATATGCCTGTGTGCAGAGATATTGGGAGTGACAAAATCATTCTTATTGCTTGTTGATGCAAAATCGTCACTATGAAGTGACTATGTGGTCAAATACCACTCTCGACAGTTTTGCAGATTTGCCCTTGTGAGGCAGAAGTTGTGTTTTTTGCAGTGACAGAATATTTTGCAGTGTTTTGTAATGGCGTCTGATGCTCTTTCACAGATTGTCACTGAAAACCTTGACAAGAACAACTTCCCAGCATGGAAGTTTAGAATGACGAATTTCCTTAAGGAAAAAGGCTATTGGGAGTTCATTACTAGAGCTGAACAAGAACCAGTTATTCCTAATGTTCCCACTCAATAGGAGTTGCAGGCATTTAAAGGATGGCATGAGAGAGCCAGAAAAGTTATGTACTGGCTGTTTATCAGTATTTCAGATTCTATGATTGTGCATATTCAGGATGCCAGCACGCCGAAGGAGGCGTGAGATACTTTGACAAATATGTATAGCACAAATACGCAAGCCAAGAAAATGCAGCTCAAGCAGGAGTTGCATAATGTGCAGAGATAAAATATGAGCATCAATGACTACCACATGAAGGTGAAGAAGATTGCAGATGCACTTGCTTCTATTGGGTCGCCAGTGGAAGATGATGATTTAGTTTCTGTGACCTTGAATGGTCTAGGAAAGGATTATGCACAATTCTGGACATCCATTGCCATCCGTGAGAATTTTCCTGATTTTGAGGAGTTGATTGCTCTTGAAATGGCGGTGCATCTTCTTCAGAAGGAACTTCAAAAGAAGCTGTCTTCTACTCAAATGCTGGAAGAGATAGAGGCAGAGGTAGAGCATGCCAATTTGGAGGCCGTGGCAGAAATAAGAATATGCAGCAAACTTAAGAAAACCAGTCCTATGGAGGAGGACGTGGTAACTTTAGAGGCAGGGGGAGCCAAGGAGGTCATGGTGGATGGCAGAGAGTCCAAAATGCAAACAGCAATGTTGAATGCTGCTACTGAGGTAAAATGGGTCATATGGTTAAAGACTGCAATAAAAAGCAGAATGACATCATGACTAGAAAATTGGAGCAAGGCAATTATGCATCCTCTAGTAGACAAGGTGATGACAGAAATGAGCATCTGTTTATGGTGCAGCACATGACCAATTCTATGACAAGTGCATAAGAAAGCAATGATGTGTGGTATGTTGACTCAGGTGTGTCAAACCACATGACAGGTCATGCATACCAGGATTTGTGGAGACTGGTGATGATATTGCATATCCTATTGTGCAGATTGGTAAAATTTCTTTGTCTATGCAGGATGGGCAAAAGAAATACCTGTCTGATGTATTTCATGTCTCGAATGTCACCAAGAACCTAGTTTCTGTTGGTCAAATGGTTGAGCAGGGCTTGCAGGTTAGATTTAATCCTCATGGATGCTTTTTTGAGGATATGAAAAATAAAGGTTGCTTGATAGCAAAAGGGAAGAAGAAGGGCAGGATGTTTACGTTGGATGCGGACATGCCTGAATTGAGTGTAGCAATGTTTGCACATGGGACCGGTGTAGTTGTAGATATTGATATTTGGCATAAGCACATTGGTCATGTTAATGCACAATGACTTAAATTAATGCAGGCCCAAAATATTGTTGCAGGATTGCCTATGTTCAAGGTTGCAGAAATGCATAAGCTATGTGAAGCCTGTCAATTTGGAAAACAGGTGAGGAAACCATTTCCTAGACATGTTCAAGAGAGTAAGAGGCCATTGGAATTAATCCACTCTGATGTCTGGACTACTAAAGCTGCATCTATTGGAGGCTATCATTATTTTGTTACTTTTATTGATGACTACAATAGAAAAGCTTGGGTGTATTTCATGAAAAAGAAAATTGAAGTGTTTAGGCATTTCAAAGCTTTTAAAGCTATGATTGAAAAAGAAACAGGCCTGCAAATAAAATGCCTAAGGTCAGATGGAGGGGGAGAGTACCTCTCAAATGAGTTTGCAAGGTTCTTGCAAGAGCATGGCATAAAGCAACAATCTTCATGCAGTCATACCCCACAGCAAAATGGACTTGCAGAAAGGAAAAACAAGCATATTGGAGAGGTATCTCGTGCCATGCTCAACGAAAAAGACTTGCCAGATTATTATTGGGCTGAAGCAGTTGCTACAGTAGTCTACATAATGATGCCAGAGGAGAGGTATACTGGTAGGAAACCAGATATTTCTCATTTGAAAGTTTTTGGTTGCATTGTGTTCATGTGCCCTGAGATGATTTGAGATCCAAGTTGGATCCAAAAGCTGAGAAGTGCATCTTTATTGGTTATTCTCTGCAGCAGAAAGGGTATAGATGCTATAACCCTTCTACTCGTAAGTTTACAGTGAGTAGAGATGTTGTTTTTGATGAGATGAGTAGCTGGTATAAACTAGTAAATGTGATTGATGATATAGATGCACAAAATGGTAATGCTGCACAGAATTCATAGCAGCAATCACAAAATATTAGTGGACCTATAGTGTCCTCTAGCAATGTTCACATACTTTGCCATGGACAGGCAGATTGAGATCAGGAGGATCTCCTCAAAGCAATGCAGATAGTGGTATGCAAGTATCACGAAAAGGAAAAGAGAAAGTAGATCAGCCCATGGTTGATGTGAATGCAGGTCACTCTTATGTGGATGGTGAATCCAGTGGCTCAGAACAGAGCCTTGATGATGAATTGGGTATTCCTTCTATTGTTACACCTGGAGTAAGGAAGACAAGGGATGTTTTGAGAGCACCTGGTAGTGAACCTATTTTGTGCAGGTCTACCAGAGTTAAGTATCATGTGGATAGGCTGAAATATGATGGATTTACAGCCATTCACTATGACTATATGGTCAAAGTGATACAAGAACCAGAACCCACTTCTTTTGAGCAAGCCATGTTAAAAGAAAAATGGGAGAAAGCCATGGATGAAGAAATGGATGCCTTGGAAGCAAATGCTACATGGGAATTGGTGCCTTTGCCTAAAGACAAGAATGCAATTGGCTGCAAGTGGGTTTATAAGGTGAAGCACAATGCAGATGGTTTTGTGAACAGATAGAAGGCAAGATTAGTTGTCAAGGGGTATGCACAGACATATGGCATTGATTATGAAGAAACATTTAGTCCGGTTGCAAGGAGGGCAATTGTAAGAGCAGTCATTGCTATGGCTGCATCAAAGGGATGGTCTTTACATCAGATGGATGTAAAGAATGCCTTCTTGCATGGTGATTTGCAAGAAGAGGTCTATATGGAGCAGCCACCAGGTTATGTTCATGCTGTTCATCCTGAGTTTGTTTGCAGGTTGAAGAAAGCCTTGTATGGCTTGAAGCAAGCACCCAGAGCATGGTCTGACAAGATAGGACAGTATCTTGTCACTATTGGCTTTTAGATTTCCAAGGCAGATTTCTCACTTTATGTGAGAAAAACAGAGAAAGGCATTATGCTTCTTGTCATTTATGTTGATGATTTGATCATCATAGGTGATAGTGATGAAGATATCCTTCATGTGAAAATGCTATTGAGGCAGAAGTTTGTGATGAAGGATTTGGGAGAGCTGCGTTACTTCTTGGGCATTGAGGTGATTAGATCCACAAGTGGGATATGGCTCTTGCAGAGGCAGTATGGATTAGACATGCTGTCCAAATATGGGATGACAGGCTGTAAGCCTATTTCAATTCCTTTAGAGCAGAATGTGAAGCTAAGTGCAGATGCAGGTGAGCTTCTGGAAGACCCTACTATGTATAGATGCATAGTAGGAAGTCTGATTTATATGACTATTACTAGGCTAGATTTGAGCTATGTTGTTGGGTTGGTAAGTCAGTTTATGCACGCTCTAAGGAAACCACATTTAGATGTGGCTAGATGCATACTAAGGTATGTGAAGTCCACATTGCAGTATGGACTATTTTATGAGACTGGGGTTCATATACAGTTGCATGGATACACTCATGCTAATTGGGCTGGTAGTATTTCTGATAGATGATCTACTAGTGGATATGTGTTCTCTTTTGGGAGTGTTGCAGTCACTTGGAGCAGCAAGAAATAGCCTATAGTTTCCTTGTTGAGCATAGAGGCTGAGTACAGGGGTGCAACAATGGCTGCATGTGAGGTATCTTGGTTGCGTAAGCTACTTTATGATATGCATAAGTCTCCAGATGGACCAGTTGTCATTTACTGTGACAACATGAGCAGTATACACTTGGCAAATAACCCAGTCTATCATGCTAGAACAAAGCACATTGAGGTGCATTATCACTATGTGCGGGAGAAGGTTCTAGTAGGTTTTATTGATCTAGTTTATGTTAGCACAGAGGATCAGGTAGCGGACATATTCACGAAGGCATTGGGTGTAGAGAAGCTGCACAAGTTCAGAGACCTGCTTGGTGTGCAGGAATTGGGATTGAGCTCAAGGGGGAGTGTTGAGATATCGAGCTCCACTCATGATATGCCAGGGTGACCGTTGTGCATTTATGTCACCGACTTGTGTGCTGCAGATGTGGTTGGTACACCGCCCATGGATAATAGCTGGAAGCGCTCGCAGTACCACCACTCACTCTGACTCTGCCACTACCATGAGTCCTCCTTACCTGATCGTGAGTATGTATTCATTTCTTTTTCTTCCTCTCCTTTGCCACACATTTTCTCTACATCCTTTGATCTCTTGTAAGTTAATGGAGTGCATACATCTATGATTGCAACATGTAATTCCCAATGCATTCACCATAATATCTTCAGTGACTACTCTTATTCTCTTTGGTTGCCTTTGTGCATATGCATGGATTCGCTTTCTCGTTACGCATCTGTATGATCATTTTCTTTTCTTCTATACATCATTATTTGTATTTGTGTGCTTCTCCCCATTAGCATATATGTTTGTCACTTTGTATTCATGGAATGTTTGCATCCTCAATATTATCACAATCAAAGTCAAATACCAAATAATACTTCCTTGATCTCATCCTTGAAGTTGTAGGAAAATTTGCATTAACTGTGGCCATAGAGTGTCGAGAGCCTTAAAACTCCTCTACTCTTGAGAGAACATCACTCATTAATGCACCTTCCAAGGATTTTATAACTCCACAGCTTGGAGGGTTTGATGCAATGTCAGGGCCCTTTGTAGTAAATGTACTCTGAGAGTGTTGAGATCCTTGAAAGAGTCCTCTACTCCCGAGAGAACATCACTAATTGATGCACCTTCCATGGATTTCATAATGCCACATCTTGGAGGGTTTGATACAATTCTAGGGCTATTTGAGAGAACATCACTCATTGATGCGCATTCCATATATTTCATAACTCCACTCTTGGAGTGTTTGATACAATCTTAGGGCCATTTGTAGTAAATGTACTTTGAGAGTGTTGAGAGCATTGAAACTCCCCTACTCTTGAGAGAACATCACTCATTGATGCACCTTCCACGAATTTCATAACTCAATATCTTGGAGGGTTTAATAAAATCTTAGGGCCATTTTTACTAAATGTATTCTGAGAGTGCCAAGAGCCTTGAAACTCCTCCACTCTCGAGAGATCAATTCTCATTGACACATCTTGCATGGTTTTCATAGCTTCACAAATTTGTTTGAAACCATTTTATCAATATCCATGAACTCATCCATGTCTAGACCAACAAAGCTTGGCACATTGGCATATTCTTTAAGTCCTTTAATATTGTAGTATACCTGGTATTCATCACTTAAAACCACATGCCTCTTTCTAATCTTCAAAAAGTGTATGCTCCATCTCAAATACTTACCTACCTCCTAGTAGGGACCATCCAATGAGGCATTATTATCATCCATACCATCATCAATGACTTTTAGAATCCTTATCTACACAAATGACCACTGATCCACTTGTTCAAATCCCAATGCTGGACCTTCTGCTACATTCTTATTTGCAAATGATATCATTTGTAAAATATCTCCCACTCTAAAGTCCAAAGATATGCACTTTGTATTCTTGATGACATGTGTTGGAAAAGTCTCATCTTTGTGGACCATGTAATAAATGATTTGTTGGAAGTATTATAGATAATAACATCTCAAATTATTTCTATATCTTCACATTTATGCTATAGATCAACATGTTCATTGAGAATGTTTGATACAACAATTGCCACCTTATCTTCACCAAGTCTTTTAAAGTGGCAAAATTATAGAAATCAGAACACTATCATGGATTGTAGCAAATGCAACTACTTCTCTTTTGCAACATAAAATCACCTTGCAACATAAAATCACGTCCCCTACTAATAAATTTGTAGCCATCTCCTTTGTGAGCTTTCTTGCAAGCAAATTGTAGCAACAATTGTAAAGAACATTAGTCTATTATCACTTATTAATTATAAATTTTTATTAAATTACTTTATTTTAGTTTAAATTGCATGGTGATATAAATTTATGAGGGTCTTATTTATAAATATGGGTTTCCAATAAAGGGTTTAGGACTTAGCAAATGTGACATAATTTAAATTCAATGGTATAGGTTTTAGGGTAATACATTGAGAATATAAAGAAAAGCACAAGGAAAGAGGAAAAGAGAAAGGAAAAGGGGAGAGAAACAAACAGGACTAGGAAGGGAAACCCTAATTTTCGATATAAAAGAAAGTACACATGGATAGCCCCAATGTGCCCCGTGTCACTATCGGCAATATCGACCCCATTGAGCTGCTTAACCTCATCGCTCCATAGTGACCACATGTATGTGTTGGAGTGAAATATGAGATTGTAAAAGGAGTGTTTATGTTTAGAGAGGGATGCGGGATAGTGGGAAGTTTTATCATTAGAGAGGGGTATGTGATAAGTAAGGTGTCATGACTACTATGAATTGAATGGTCTTGATGCATCCCCATCTTGCTCTTGACCCTATCAATGCCGGTCCCCTGAGCTCTCATGTCAATCTTAGCTACATCAAATCCCTGGCAATGCACCCACTTTTCTCTTGACCCTACCTACACCAGCCATGATGCACTCACATTGCACTCGACCCTGTCCATGTTGTCCCCCAGATCTCTTGAGCCCTGCCCCAACAACACATGTCACCCCTCACTAGTGCCAACCATATGTATGTGTTGGACTAAAACAAGAGAAAGTAAAAAGAGTGCTTCTATTCAAACATGGGTTTAAAGAAGATGATTAGTGTATGTGTAGTGTTATGGATAAATTTGACCAAAGTAAAAAGGCATAAATATGAGTGTGTGCTCGAATGTGTGGCAATAGTATAATAAAATATGGTGTGCATAGGGCCCAGGGTTGAGGTGGCAAGGCATGACCATGTGCCACCCTTCCACGTAAGAGGACCCATAAGGTGTGTTGTACATAATCCATGGTAGTAATATTATAAAATGTAAGGTGGCATGGTTCCTCCATGTGCCACCCCTCCACATAGGCGGCAGTCCCATGCCTGAATTTAGTGAGATATAGCTCAAAGTCCATGGGAGAAGTAATATAAAATAGGTGGAGATGGATATTATATTGTGTTATTCCCTCCATATAGGATAGGCCCATGTGGGGGAGGTATAGAAGGTCCAAGAGTGCAAGTTAAATAATGGGGAAAGTAGGATGAGGTGGCAAGATTCCTTGTGTCAACCCTCCACTTGTCCTCCTAGATGTTTGAATGTATTATAAAATTCGGAAGAGACCAAGGGAGTATCATAGACTTGGGATATGGGAGTTGATATATGTGGAAAAATGTGGCCAAGCATTATCGCACACAATTGAGAGTGCGTAACCGCCTAGCCCACATGGGAGACTCTTCCACACACACCATGTATGTGGGAGGATGCATTTATTGGGAGAGACCCCCTCTCTTGGCTATGAAAGGAGGGGGCTATTCCTTGATGAGACACTCTCATTCTTGTAAAGACACCTAGCTAGTACTTTGATCTTTCCCCCTCATCCTTCCTTTCAAATAAAGCATGACCCTCTTCCCTTGATGTCTCCATCTCTACATTCCTCCTCCACCCATGTACATACTCCTCTTTCCCCTCTCCCTCTCCCCTTGTGCCATAGTCTCCCTCTTCTTTCCCTCCCCTCTTAATCCCTTTTCCCCACCCATGTTAACGCTCCTCCCCTCACGTTCCCTATTCCTCTATGGCCCTCGAGCATTGCCATACCTGTCCTCTAGCCTCTTGTCTTCATTTCTTTTCTGGCTAATAGAAATGGTGTGGCTACTAGGATCGAAATCTCCACGGCTAGGGTGTAAAATCTGTGACTCCTACGACTGGCTGCGGCTCTGCGGCCTCTTCCATGTGCAGTTCTCTACTTTTGCACCTCCAAACTGCGTGCCTTCCCTATCTCTACAGCTGCAAAACCTTCCTGCTTTTGCAAAACATCCATGCTCCCTCTGAGATCCTGCACGTGCATTCGTGCGTCTACTGTGTACACCCGCGTGCATCGCGATTAGATCGCGATAGTTTTCTAGGCTCCTGCATCTTCTAGTCGCGGATAGTTTTTCTGGGCTTCTGCAAAACTATAACAGATCCCACGCCCCTCTCTCTTCTCTTCTTCTTCTTCTCCTTCTCTTTTTCTTCTCCTTCTCCTCTCCTCTCCTCTCTTTTTATCAAAGAGTGGGATTTGAACCCAAGACCTCCCCCTTCACAAAAGGGAGACTTATCATTGGGCCAGCAGATAGGAAGTGATGAAAATGTATTGATATTGCTTATATATTGAAATCCCATGAAGTGCAACTCTCTAACTGTAGGGAGTTTTCACATGTAAAAAGAAAAAGTACTTCACTTCATGTGCTCTACTCATATCTCCTACTAGATCGCAGATTCTGAACTTTTTCAAGTTCACTTCACGGATGCACGCCACACGAGGAGGGTGGATATTTATGTCACTTCTCGAAGAGTTTAAGGATTTGGTGCCTGGTCCTCCACACCTTACGGCTACCAATGGGCGAGATCTATTTCTTGATCTTCATGTCGATCTTCAACAACTGATTGTATAGTGCATTGCTCAAGGAGACGACGGGTGTGATGATACACCATGGATGATTCAAGGTGAAGAACTAGTGATACGCTGGGAGGACTTTAATTTTAATTCTACTCATTGTGTGGTGATCGAGTTGCTTGCTGCTTCGGAGGTAATTAAAAGGGTGTCCTTCTTTGAAGGGTGGGATGCTTCCCAAGCTTGGGGGGAGATTTGGCGCATCTGCTTGTTAATTCCTGTGGATAAGCTCATCTTGAATGGTTTATTCTCAATCTCACTACAAAGGTTTCTAGGGCTCAGGTATGGTTGGTAATGTTTGAACCAAGGAATCCCTTTGTACCTAATCAGCCCTTTGTGCCTCATTTTGAGCTTCAAGTTGTAATTCTTTTTTGTATAAAGATAAACTATCAACAAAGGATTGCAAGTTTATTTGGTGCTGAACGTTTGGCTCAAGTATTGAATTCTCCCCACCCTCTCCTTCTACCTATCTTGGACTACTGAGAAACTTGGGATGTTTGGATTTTAGTCTTGGTGTGATGACATCTTGGATCCTTTAATTTGATGTAGCTTACAAACCTTCGACCAAGGCTACTGGCGTGGGTGTGAAGCTCACTTCACCGGGTGGTGAGGAGTATTGTTATAGCAAGTCTGCACTTGCAAGTACTTGCAACCAAGCTGAGTACTCGACACTCATTTTTGGGCTACAAAAGGCACAAGAACATCACGTCAAGCAACTTGAGGTGCAAGGAGATTCTCAACTAGTGTGTGAACAAGTTAGTGGAAGGTGGAAGGTGCGGAGAAAAGGCTTGGTTCCACGACATCAACATGCATTGGAACTCTGCAACCAATTTGAAGAGGTAAAAATTCAGCATATCCCTTGAGCTCAAAATATAGTTGCTGATTTCTTGGCACGTGAAAGTTGTACTTCAATAACGCATGACGTGAGTGGAAGCACCACCCCAACAAAGCCACAAGCCATGAAGGAGGGTGATCATTTGTAAGGAATGCAAAGGTTGTGGTCATCATGAAACTAAGTGTTGGGCATATTTGATACGAGTTTACCGACTTCGGAAGATCATCAGAAAGGTCCTCAAGGACATTGCTCAAAAGAAGGATGACAGACTGCACACCCCTTGAAGAAATAGCATGGTGATTACAAGAATTGGAAGAAGCTGAAGGTGATGTGCAAGCTCTCCAATTGTTGACATTTGTCATGGCATTCTTGTTTGCCTTGATGAACAACCTTATGCAGCGCCGTGTCTCTGTCCCTCGCTTGTAAATGTGGGGGTTAAAGGTCACTGTGCCTTAACCCCAGTTATGTACAATACTCAAACACATATATAAATGAATGAAAAAGAAGATTAGGGTGGTTCTGCACCCACCAAAACTTGTGTGGCTCTCTGTCTCTCTCTCTCCTTCTTCCATTCTTGCTTCCGTTGAGAGCACTCTCAACTGGTATCAGAGCCCGGGTGATCTAGCTGAGCGTGCGTGAATGCTTGAAGCTCAGCAGCTCTGTGGGAGGAAGGAGAAGCTTTGTGGGTGACTTTACTTGCATCCGAGTGTGCAGAGACCTTGGAGGAACCTTTGGAAAAGTCACTTTGGCTTTGCGAAGTGGTTTTGAGAGCCTGTTAAGAGCTTTCAAAGAAAAAGTCGTTTTTTGAGCTTTTCCCTGTTCCGTTCGATGACAGAGACTCCGTATTGACTTGTGGAGGCAACTATTGCTTGCTTTTGGTGTCCACATTACTTCAGGAGCTTGGAAACACCTTCATTCTTGAATCTGAGATCATTTCAGTGGATTTCTGACTCACTGTGTCAATTCCTGCGTTTTTTGCCCGGGTGTTGGAACTCAAGTTTGGAGCAACCATTTGCAGATCTGTCAGTTCCGGTGGACTCAGGAGGTCCTAAAACTTCTATGTTGCTCATCATTCGCACTCCGGTGGAGTTTACAGATAGCTCTGTTTCAAAAAACGTTTTTTCAGTCCGTGTGTTGGACCCAGTGATTGAGACCACGGTTTCCAAAACCGTCTGTCCCATTGCATTCCGGACGCCCAAAAACCCCTACCTATCAGTTCTTGCGTGATTCGGTGGAGGATTTTCAGAGTTATAAATCTCTGTGTATTCGATTTCGTCTCTCTGTTATGCATTTTTCATACTAAGGTTTTGAAACCTTAGATTTATGCCACATGGCAGTGGATAAGTGTTGACTCCCATTTCTCACTCATCGGTTGGGATTTTGGAGTTTTGGCAGAAGAGAGATATTTGCAGATTTTCTTGCTGAGTCCGATTATGCAATGGCGCCCATGTTTTGAAGCATCTCAAGTTCTATTTTCAGTAGCGCTCATTACCGTGGGACTATGATTTCTTGAGCATACCTTATGCAGATCACTCTGGTTACAGTTTGAGCAGTGTGCGCTCATTCGTGGTATGCATTGGGTTGCAGTGGATGATTTATAGGCCATTTGGATGCATTGCGGTCCTTGTTGGATGCGCTGATAGGCCCAAATTGCCTTGTGGGATGCTATTTTTTATGGACGCTTTGCACATGGACGCTATTTTAAGCTGAGGGACAGCTTTGACACATTGCAGGTGATGCACTGATAGTGCTATGCTCTCTTGGATGAGATATTATTGATGTATATGCCAGTGGACGGTGTTTATGCTTGAGTCATTTGGCACTTATTGGCATTTTCTTTTGGGTCAGATTTGCTCATATGGATGCATAGTATATGCACATGAGTCAGATGCATCTTTTGATGCTTTGAGCTTTGAATTTTGGTGATATTTCACTCTATTGTGGCATACACATTTGGGTGCACCTAGTATTTGGTGTGATTCTCTCTTGCAGGTACTAGCATTTGGGATTTTGCTTTATTTGCATCATGGCATCCTCTTCCATGCCTGAAAAGGAGTTTTTCAGCATTAAAAAGTTTGATGGGACAAACTTTTCTTTGTGGAAAGAACAGATAAGGGATGTGCTTATTCAAAAGAAGCAGATTAAACCCTTGGCAGGGATTGAAGCTAAGCCTGCAAATATGTCTGAGGATGATTGGAATGAGTTGGATGCATTAGCAAAGTCTACTATTAGACTTCATCTTGCAGAGTCAGTTTATTTCACAGTAGTAAATGAGCAGACTACGGAAGATTTATGGAAGAAACTGTGTGCCACTTATGAGAAGGAAACTGCCTCTAATAAAGTTTACCTCATGAAGAGGTTGTTTGAGCTGCAAATGAAGGAAGGGGTCTCCATTGCTTCTCACTTGAATGAATTCAATATTATTTTCAGCCAGCTTCAGGCTCAGAAAATGAATTTTGATGCGGAGACTAAGGCAATATTTCTCTTATGTTCATTGCCATCCTCATGGGATACCTTCCGTACAGCTGTCAGTAACTCTGCACCTGGTGGAGTACTGAAATTTGATGATGTTGTGGGTAGCTTGTTGGCCGAGGAGATTAGACGGAAGTCTATGGATGGCAACAAGCAGGATGCAGCCTTAAATGTGCAAAGGGGCAGATCACAGTTCAGGGGGAAGTCCCAAGAAAGAGGGAAGTCTCGTAGCAAATCCAGGGCACGGAACATTGAGTGTTACCATTGTGGCAAGAAGGGCCATATGAAAAAGGATTGCTACAAGCTGAAAAGAGAGCAAAAGGATAAGAAAAAGAATGCAAATTGGGGTGCAAATCAAAAGGAAGAGAGTCCAAGGGAGGACAAAGGAAAAGTGAAGATCGAGGAGATCAATGCAGTCACACGTGATAGTGACAATGATGTTCTCTTCATGTCTACTTTATCTGCAGAGTTGCTTACCACTTCAGATGATGCATATTCCCAGGATTGGATTTTGGATTCTGGTGCTTCATTCCATGTTACTCCCCATAGGGAATGGTTCTCCACTTATGATAGTGGAAAGACAGGTTGTGTGCATCTTGGAAATGACTATGCATGTGACATAGTGGGAGCAGGTGACATAAAGTTTTCTTTTGCAAATGGGTCTGCATTTGTTTTGAAACATGTGAGACATGTGCCTAAGCTGACCAAGAGTCTTATTTCAGTGGGTCAGCTAGATGATGCTAGTTTTCACACCACCTTGGCTTTCAAAGTTGGAAAATTCAAAAGGGCTCTATGCTTTTGGCTAGGGGTGCCAAGTGTGGGACTTTGTATCCCTTACATGTATCAGGGGTATTTGATCATGTTGTTGCAATAACCGAGCAGCCAAGCACTTCTTTGTGGCATTGCAGGTTGGGGCACATGAGCCAGAATGGAATGAAACTCTTATGCCGTTTGGGTTATGTACCGCATTTGAGTTTCTCTGATTTTGAATTTTGTGAGCACTGTCTCTATGGGAAGCAGACTAAATCAGCCCATAAAAGAAGGGGAAAGAAAGAGTTTGAAATGCTTGATTTGGTGCATTCAGACGTATGTGGTCCCATGCCTACACGGTCATTAGGCAGGGCTGAATACTATGTGACATTCATTGATGATGCAACTAGGAAAGTGTGGGCTTATGCTATAGCTCGGAAGAGTGATGTATTCCAGGTATTTCAGAAATGGCTGGCCTTGGTTGAGAATCAGTCAGGTAGAACGCTTAAATGCCTACGGACTGACAATGGTGGAGAGTATCTCTCTCATGACTTTCAGCATTTCTGTGATACTCGTGGGATTAAGAGGGAGCTTACATCCCCTCGTACTCCAGAGCAAAATCCAGTTGCAGAAAAGATGAACCGTACCATTCAAGAAAGGTTGCAATGCATGCTTTCCAATGCAAGTCTTTCTGGTGGTTTTTGGGCTGAGGCAATGAAGACTGCAGTGCATGTGATCAATAGATCACCTAGTAAGAGTTTGGATGGTGGTATTCCTGAAGAGGCATGGAGTGGAAAGAAGCCCTCTTACTCTCATTTGCGTATATTTGGGTGTGAGGCATATGCACATGTGCCAAAAGAGCTTCGAAAGAAGCTAGATCCTAAGTCTAGGAAATGCATCTTTCTAGGTTATGGTGAAAGTGGAGAGATGGGCTATCGTCTCTGGGATCCAGAAGCAAAGAAGATCATACGCAGCCATGATGTGGTCTTCAATGAGAAGAGGATGCATAAGGCACCCATGAGGGATGTGGAAATGAGGAGAATCACTTTCCAGGATGTGAATCCACCTGCATATGTTGATAGACAGCAAGCTGTCCATGCACCAAATGTGCAAGAAATGGTACAACCAAGTACTCCCACAGGTATACAATCAAGGGTAGATGATGGATCATCTATTAGTGGAAATGATGAGCCAAATGTGGCTGATATGCAAGTGGGACAGCAAGCTGAAATGCCCTTGAGAAGATCATCTAGAGTGTCTAGACCACCTGATAGGTTTGTTCCAGGGGTAGACTATGTGATGCTTACTGATTGCGGGGAGCCTTCTTGCTATAGAGAGGCTATGGTGCGTGAGGATCAACGCAAGTGGGAGTATGCTATGCAATCAGAGATGAGTTCACTTATGAAGAATAAGACTTGGGACTTGGTTTCTTTGCCACATGGAAAGAAAGCATTGCCATGTAAATGAAGGTCACAGGTGATGATGTGCCTAGGTACAAGGCCCGTTTGGTTGCTAAAGGGTTCAAGCAAGAGAAGGGTGTGGACTTAGATGACCACACTTAGATGCATCCTTGGACTAGTGGCAGTAGAGGATATGGAGCTTATGCAAATGGATGTCAAGACAGCTTTCTTGCATGGGGATTTGCATGAGGAAATTTACATGGTTCAGCCGGAAGGCTTTGAAGAAAAGGGCAAAGAGCATTTAGTTTTGCAAGCTGAAAAAGAGTCTCTATGGTCTTAAGCAAGCACCTAGAGAATGGTATCAGAAGTTTGATGCTTTCATTCGGTCCCAGGGTTTTAGAAGGAGTGAAATTGATCACTGCCTCTACACTAAAAGGGCTAAGGATAGTAGCCTGATAATCCTGGCACTATATGTGGATGATATGCTATTGGCTAGCAAGAATACTTATGAGCTAGATGCATTAAAGGCCAAGTTGCATGAGGCCTTTGATATGAAGGATTTGGGATTTGCAGGTCATATTCTTGGTATGCGCATCACGCGTGATCGGAGTAGGAAACTCCTTTGGCTTTCACAAAAAGAGTATGTTACAAAAGTATTACAGCGTTTCAATATGGAGGGGGGGAAGGCAGTGAGTACTCCATTGCCTCCATATGTGAAACTGAGTCATACAGATAGTCCCAAATCAGATGAGGAGAGGGCCATGATGGCCAAGGTTCCTTATGCATCAGCAGTTGGGAGTCTTATGTATGCTATGATAGCTACTAGACCAGACATTGCATTTGCAGTGGGAGTTGTTAGCCGGTATATGGCTAATCCAGGAAAGAGGCATTGGGAGGCAGTTAAGTGCATCATGAGGTACATGAAGGGTACCAAGGAGATGTGCATTTGCTTTGGTAAAGGAGACATGCGTGTACTTGGGTACACAGATTCAGACTATGCAGGGCATGTGGATAGTAGGAGATCCACTTCTGGTTATGTGTTCACCTTTGCAGGTGGTGCAGTGTCGTGGATGTCTCGTGCACAGAAGTGCGTGGCTTTGTCTACCACAGAGGCTGAGTATGTTGCAGCCATAAAGGGTTGCAAGGAGGCTATATGGCTTGATCGGCTAGTGGGAGATTTGGGGATTCATACAGGTGTACCGACATTGCATAGTGATTCCATGAGTGCTATTCAGCTAGCACGGAATCCGGTCTTTCATGCAAAGACCAAACACATTGAGGTCAGGTATCATTTCATCAGGGAGGTACTTGAGGACAAGCGCATAGAGCTTGTCAAGGTTCATACAGATGATAACCCTGCAGATATGCTGACGAAGAGTCTACCTAGTCAGCGGTTTGAGTATTGTCGTGTATTGATGGGCATTGGATAGTATGCTCACTGGTTGTTCTCCCTTAAAGGCACATTGTCCTTTAAGTGGGAGGTTGTGGGGGTTAAAGGTCACTGTGCCTTAACCCCAGTTATGTACAATACTCAAACACATATATAAATGAATGAAAAAGAAGATTAGGGTGGTTCTGCACCCACCAAAACTTGTGTGGCTCTCTGTCTCTCTCTCTCCTTCTTCCATTCTTGCTTCCGTTGAGAGCACTCTCAGTAAAGATGGATGCGATATCATGAGGGTTGGTCCTTTTAAGATTGTCTATGAGCTATTCTATGCTGAAAATTCTTCCCGTGTAGTATTTCACAATACACCAGTCACACCCTACCCTACCTATGTGTGCTTTGTGGATGTATCTTCACCTAATTTTCAGTTCAAGCTACCTCTTTCCATTGTTTGCCAATAGATAAGCCTCATTTTGACTCTCTCTTTTCCATTTTTCAAGCATGGCTGACATTCCCATGTTCTGTGGATGGGTTGAAGAAAATCCAAAAGAGTATCTTGTAGCCTTCAAGCGCTGTTGTGTTTCTCTCAACTTTCTTACTAAAGATAGATGGCTATTGGTTCTTCCGACATTTCTAGAGGGTTTGGCTCAAGTGTGGTATGAGAAGCAGGCCGACGACGTTCACCAAAGCTGGCCAAGGTTAACAGCAGCGATGATTGAGTATTTTGACAAAGAAGAGGAGCCGGAGAATGTGTGCCTGTAGGTGGCAAACTTGAAGCAGTCAGAAGGTGAGACGGCGCGTCGATATGTGGATCGAGCGGCCATGCTCCTGGACCTTTAATTGCCACGCAGGAGGACAATGCCGAATTTTGAGCTAGAATGACTCAACATGTGTTGGGCTACCTTGTAGCAGGAGCAAGTGATGAATTCTGCCTCAAGCTTAAATGGGAGAATATAGAAACTATGGTGCTAGCAAATGAGATTGCTCAAAATTTTGATAAAGTTCAGTCTGTGACCCCGCTTCAAAGAAGACAATTGTCCCTCCACAACCCCCTCAATTCTTGCAACAACAACTTGGGGGGTCTAACTCAGGGGCATACCCCCACCCCTCACCAGGGATGTATCTACCGCCTCCACCTCAAATGTATGGTCCTCCCTTAGATGCTTACCCTCAACAAGGAGTATATCCTCCACCTCCACCTAGAAGATCTCCCCAGCCTCGCCCATGAGCCCCCCTCGTTCCTACTCCCCCGGCCCCTCCTGCAAAAGAACCCGGAGTCAATGACCTAGCCAAGGCCCTGAATGATCTTCGACTTGAGATGATGGGCATCGAAAATCAAGCCAATTGCACTCCAAGAGAACGTGCCAATGTTGTATGCTATGAGTGCCACCAGAAGGGTCATTATCACACCGAATGTCCCAATATTCCAAGGGTGAATCTTCTAAGTGAATTAGGCTCTGAGGATTCTGATGTAGAGATCCTTGACCTCGGGAAAATAAGTCGTACCACCTCGGACCCCTCTCCAACCCAGGCTGCCCTAGGAAGAAAGTCTCCTTCTCAGAGCCCTCAAATGCTGAGATGGCAGACCCACCAACAGAGAAGACTAAAAGATCTTGAAGGAGTAAGTGGTCGCCCTTTGATTTTCCAATCGACTCGGGGCAAGAAGACTATTCGGTCGTTCAGGACCTTGCTCATCATTCTTTGAGCATCACGCTCCCTCAACTAATAGCATTAGGCCCTAAGGTGAGACGTGAGCTACAGCAAGGGCTCTCAACAAGGAGGAGCAAGAAAAAGGGAAAGGTACGAGAGGTCTCTTCTATCTCTGAAGAAATTGATCGGCACCCACATACAGTAGATGTCATCATAGATAATTGTCATGTCAAAAATGTGTGTGTTGATGGGGGAGCTGCATGTAATATCATGGTGCCCCAAATCATGAAGAAATTGAATTTGAAATGCACAAGGCATTCCTCCACTCGAATCAAGGTAGCAGATGGTCGATGACTCACCACCCTGGGAGTCATTGAGGATTTGCCCATCACTGTCAATGGGTTGACCACCACCGTCAATTTCTATGTAGTGGACATTGAAGATACAGGCAGGAGTTACCCAGCCATACTCGGGAGACCATGGTTGAGAAATAGTGATGCAGTCAGCTATTGAAAGACAAGACACATGTCTTTTGGTGCTTCTAAGGAGAAGATCTCGGTGCAACCAGGTGCCACAGAACCAGAAGAAGAAGAGGAGCAAGACAGTGATACTCTCTCATCCTCGGTGTCTGAATCAATGGAAGGATCAGACGGGGGGGAGTTTTCGAGAGATACTGAAGGCATTTGGCATGGCTGAGTGCAAGATAGTTGGTACCCCTATGGAGGTTGACATGAAGCTCTTGAATGAGGATTCATCACCACTCGTGGATGAAGCGAAGTACAGAAGGCTTGTGGGTAGCTTGATCTACTTGTGCAACACGCGACCGGACATCAACTTTGCGACTAGTGTACTAAGCAGGTTTTCCAATAAGCCCCGGGAGAACCATTGGAGGGCAGGGATGCAGGTGCTGAAATACATCGCACACTTGATTATGGCATCACCTATACCAAGGGCAACATCTTGACCGGATTCTGTGACTCGGATTGGGCAGGAGACGTGGATAGCAGGAGATCAGTGACAGGTTATTGTTTCTCACTTGGATCTAGAGCTGTGTCATGGGTTAGCAAGAAGCAACCCACAGTTGCTCTTTCTTCTACCAAGGCCGAGTACAAATCTGCATGCTTTGCTTCTTGCGAGGCAGTATGGTTGAGGAGGATTTTGGGGACATGGGTGCAGTGCAAAACAAGACTACACAGTTATCATGTGACAATCAGAGTTGCATGGCGATTGCAAAGAACCCTGTGTTCCATGCTTGCACAAAACATATTGAGATTCAATATCACTTTGTACGTAAGCTCATCATGGATGGAGAGGTCGACTTGGTGTATTGTCCGACTACAGAGAATGCTGCGAACATCTTCACAAAGGCTCTTGGAAGAGACTTGCTGGAGAGGCATCTTCATCGACTTGGCATTAAACCGAAAAAGTAAGTTCACTTGCAGGTGGACATTGAGGGGGGGTGTTAGATATCAATGCTCCACTCTCATGTAACTACGTAGGAACTAGCTAACTCTACTTGTAAGCCCCCCATATAAGGAGAAGGCATTTGAGTAGCTCGGTTATCCGGTAGGTCCTGGTTTGCACACTAGATGGGGGCCATGTGTGGCCTGATGGCTAGACGGAGTTGGCACACTGCCAACTAGGCTGCATGCAAGTGCGGGAAGGAATCCCATGACTGACCACACTAAGGGTAGACAGAGCTTTTCCCAGGGCAGCCCACTCTTGGGTTGCGGGGCCCGTTTAGAGTCCTAGATGATCCCGGATGGCTGTGGGCCGAACCGCGTCCGTAGGTCAGTTGCTCTATTTTGCACATCGGTTCTATCATGTGGTCGGTGGCCTATTTCGAGACCGACCCCCAGTCGACCATTTCAGGCGGACTGGGTCGGTCACCATATTGGGTCTAACCGACTATGACTGGTGGCTATATAAGAGCAAGCCCGTGAAGCCCATTTCATCACTGGCTATAGCAACCTTGATTCCTTAGCATCCAGCCTCCGTCTTCTATTGTTTCCAGCTTGCCATCGAAGCTTCTTTCCTCGGGGGGGTCACTCATCATATGTAACCCTATCACGTGAGTTCAACATAAGGAGATTTTTTATTTCTAAAATTTACATAAATAAATGTACATAAGGGACTATTTAAAATAGTTTTGGAAAAAATTTACAGATTTGTATAGAAAAGGGGTACATTTTATTAATGAAAAATTTTACAGATAAGGGATTTTAAATATAGGCCTTGAACGCACGTGATATAGAGGGTTTATACATAGTGACCCCCCTGAGCTTCTTTCATAGGAGCGCATGGTTGGGAGGCAGTGCCATCTATTGTATCAGCTCTACAGTAATCAAATTTTTGATTCTCCATACTATCTGTTTTCTCTCTTGCGTACAAGATCCTGTTATCTGTTGAGCATAGACGTTGTATTATTTTCTTACACCCTCCACCTAGGTGGTCCCATGCCTGCATTTAGTGAGATATGGCTCAAAGTCCATGGGAGAAGTAATATAAAATAGGTGGAGATGGATATTATATTGGGTTATTCCCTCCATATAGGATAGGCCCATGTGGGGGAG
The DNA here is from genome assembly GCF_047967505.1 of Dipteris shenzhenensis. NCBI lineage: Eukaryota > Viridiplantae > Streptophyta > Polypodiopsida > Gleicheniales > Dipteridaceae > Dipteris > Dipteris shenzhenensis. Next base: position 39,737,246 of record NC_141609.1, on the reverse strand, counting down.
GTATAGAAGGTCCAAGAGTGCAAGTTAAATAATGGGGAAAGTAGGATGAGTTGGCAAGATTCCTTGTGCCAACCCTCCACTTGTCCTCCTAGATGTTTGAATGTATTATAAAATTGGGAAGAGACCAAGGGAGTATCATAGACTTGGGATATGGGAGTTGATATATGTGGAAAAATGTGGCCAAGCATTATCGCACACAATTGAGAGTGCGTAACCGCCTAGCCCACATGGGAGACTCTTCCACACACACCATGCATGTGGGAGGATGCATTTATTGGGAGAGACCCCCTCTTTTGGCTATAAAAGGAGGGGGCTATTCCTTGATGAGACATGCTCATTCTTGTAAAGCCACCTAGCTAGTACTTTGATATTTCCCCCTCATCCTTCCTTTCAAATAAAGCATGACCCTCTTCCCTTGATGTCTCCATCTCTACATTCCTCCTCCACCCATGTACATACTCCTCTTTCTCCTCTCCCTCTCCCCTTGTGCCATAGTCTCCCTCTTCTTTCCCTCCCCTCTTAATCCCTTTTCCCCACCCATGTTAACGCTCCTCCCCTCACGTTCCCTATTCCTCTATGGCCCTCGAGCATCGCCATACCTATCCTCTAGCCTCTTGTCTTCATTTCTTTTCCGGCTAATAGTAGTTGAAACTATGACTATATATTTAGAACTCTCCTTCATAATAACTTCTTAGTTAGAATATCCAAGAGGAATGAGCTTCTGTGGTGAAATCCAAGAAGAGGAAGAATAGCTTCCAAATTTCTAGGTAAGAAAGTTTCAACCTTCTTCTAGCTTTTACTTTCTCTTGTTATTTTGTTAAGGGAAATGGAAGAGGAAAAGATGAAGGGCATTAGGGGAGAAATGGGGTCTCAAAAGGGCCTCCAATTAGTGTTTTCTAATTGAAGGGATTAGAGAGCAATTTCAAGTGTACCAATGAGAGAGCTCTGAGATGTGGGGCAATGCCAGGTTGAATTTGACAAAGCATTTAAGGGTGTGGAGACCTTTAGCCGAGAGTTTGGACCCATGTTCTTCACTCCTAGCCCTTGATATAATCTCCAATCCAAGGGATATATTCAAATTTGAGGTAGAGCACTCCCAACCATTAGATCACGAGGCAGATCTAAGGAATACAATCAAAGGATGGAGGGATCAAATATCCACCCTTGATCATAACAAAGCTCTAGTGGAGGAGGTGAGACGAAAATGCGCTTCAATCTAGGCCATGGACTTGATTGTAGATCCAAGGGAGGAGATGAGTGTATAAGGTTCTTCAATCCAAGCCATTGATGTGATGGAGGATCCAAGGGGGGAGATTGTAGAGCTAGGCACTTCAATCCGGGCATTCCATTATGTGCCTTCATCCTAGCCCTCCATCTAAGAAGGTTCATCTCCACCCTCTGTTATGCACCTCAATCCTAGCCCTCCATTATGTGAATCCATCTTAGCCATTGAGCTTGATCTAGATCAAGGGTTCACATTGAAAGAAGCCTTTCCCTCTTAATAAGGCCACCCCAAAGTCAAAATTTGCCATTTGGAGCCCAACAAATTGCATCTACCATTCACCAAAGGAATCATAGGCCTTTGATCCATCCACCATCCACCTCTATACAAAGGCTAAGGTTTCCTAATTCCAAATTAAAGGTACCCATGTCAGCTTGGTCAATGCTATGAGGCCCTTAGCCCATGGGCTACCATACTTGGTTCACTTCCCATTAACTTTATCCTTTTCTTAATCCATTCCTTATTACGAGGACCTTTTGAGACCCCATTTGGAAAGGAGAAAAAGGAGAGGTAGGCATGCAAGAAAAGGGGAGGGATGGGAATGGAGGAAGGAGAAAGGATGGAAGAGGGGGAGGGAAGGATACAGAGGAAGGAGGAAGGATGGCTGAGGGGGAGGGAAGGAAATGGAGGAAGGAGGAAGGATGGAGGAGGGGAGCCCCCTTCCTCCATAGTGTGACCACGGCCGTTCCATGGAGGAAGCTCCTCAGAGGAGGGGGGGAGCCCTCCTGAGAGGTCCACCTTCCTCCATGGCACATCCTCGCCATGGAGGAGGGGGAGAAAGCTGCTCAGAGGAGGGGGAAGCCTTCTTGAGTGCTCCCTCCTTTCTCCATGATGTGGCCACATCTGCAGCCGTGCCATGGAGGAGGAGGGCAAGCCCTCCTCTTGAGTGCCATTGAGGAGGGGGGCTCCCCACCGCTTTTGAGGAGGAGTCATCTTCTACCTTTTGAGGAGGAGTCTTCCATTTCCACCATGTAGGAGGAGAGGAGGAGGGCAACCTCTGCTCCATGGTGCCATATGGAGGAGGGAGATCTCCTCTCCTCTAAATCCTTTAGAGAGGGGAGGTTCAAAATCATGTGAAGTATACTCTCCCCCATTGTCAGAATTAAATGTTCCAATTCTATAATTGGTTTGGTTCTCAACCAATGCTTTGAATAGATACCCATAGGGAGAGGAGCTTCCTCTCAGAGAGAAGGACCTCCTTTTTTTTTTAAGATTTTACTTTTTTTATGGGTAGGGATGGGAGGGGGGAGGGGAGACGATGAGAGGAGGAGGGGAGTCACCTTTTCTTTTGTTTTTTTACCTTTTTTTATAAATAGAGAGGAAAAAGAGAGAAGGAAAGGGCAATAATGAAAATAGATATTAGAAAAGGAGATATTGAAAGGAACGACAAAACAAACGGATAGAACAAAACAAAGGAGAAACGGAACGATAGAAAAACAAAAGAAAGGACAAAGAGAGTCAGAGAGGATTTTGAAAGGAAAGACTGGGATGGGAGAGAATGGAAACTTACAAAGCAAAGAGAACTTTCAGGGCAGAGAGGAGAGTAAGCTAAGAGAACTTTGCAGTGAGGGAGACAAAAAGAGGAAAGTGATGGGAGTGTTTAGCAGAATAGAAAAGAATGTTTAGAAGAATGTCAAAGGAGTGTCAAAGAATGTCATGTATTTGGAATGTTGGGCTTGTTACCTTTCAAATTTTAATATTTCAAATGGTAAAGTTTTTCTCACTTTATTAGATCTTGTGTTAACTTTTGAATTTTGAATTTATGGAAATAATTTTTATAACAATGTAAAAGAATGTTGTGTATTTGGAATTTTGAAATAGTAATAATGTACTTTCTCTTAGCACTTTTCAATTTTCATTTTACTATTGGCTTGGATTAGTCCTTTTACCATTATACTTTCTCACTTTTTTATTTTCATTTTACTATTGTGGCTTGGAGTAGTCCTTTGCACCTATGCTCACAAGGCAGGGGAGTTAGATGGAACCACTCACAAAAGCCACAGATTTGTCTTTTTAATTAAAATTAGAGTGCCTCCACCCAAACTCAGATCGTGCAATAGCCCTTGGCCCCTATGCTCATAAGGAACGGGACCATTCCAAGATTCAGATCCTTGGACTCTCTCAAAGAGGGAGGTGGCCTCCAATACTTGTACTCTTTAAAAAAGAGAGGTGGCTTTTGTTGTGTTGTGTCTATCTCATTATTATATTTTTAATATCATGTTAAACTGTGTTTAATTATTATTTTAAAATTTAGAATTAATCTTTTTGAGAAAAAAATATTTGAGTTTTAAAAAGTAAATTTTTTTAAAATCTCACATTTGGATTTATGTGTTGTTTAGCCTCCACCCAAGCCTAGCTTACGGAGTAGTCCTTAGCCCTTGTGCTCACAAGGCATGGGAGCTAGATGGGACTACTTCGAGACTCAAATCTATGGACTCTTTTAAAGATAGACATGGATTTTGTTGTGTTGTGTCTCTTTCATAGTTATATTTTCAAATAATGTTAACTTGTATTTAATTACTATTTTAACATTTAGAAATAATCTTTTTGAGAAAAAAGTCTTAGAACTTAAAAAATTAGAAATAATCTTTACATTTGGATTTATGTGGCTTTTAGCCTCCTCATGGTGTTGTATCATGCATCTTGGCTTTATGAGCTTTTGTTTTTAATTTTAAAACTTGTGAATATTTTTTTCAACATGTAGTTTTTTCTACAAGCAACATGGAAGATTCAACACATAGTATACACAAACATGGGTTGACAGTGAAGTAACAAATGGTTGTTAACCATATTCTCCAAGTGCAATTTTTAGAGCATATATAAATAGGTTGTAGGAGAGAGACATGCAAACCATAATAGAAAGCTTAGATCAGCTAATAGAGTTTATATTGCACAAAGACAGCTTGAGGATTATGCCATCAATTGTGAATTAGCTAGTCTGGTCGATTGGGAGTCAAGTGCATTTATATGGATCGATTCCATAATAGGAAATGCATCCACATGGCTCGGGGAGTTGCATGATAAAGATCCATTTCTTATTAGTCATACTTGTGCAAAAAAGCTAAAGAATTAGGATGGAATATGGATTGATCACAAAAGTGTTGTGCTTTGATCAGATAAGAGATAGTGTAGGATTGAGATTTGGGAGAAGAAATCAACATTGAGATATGGAATTGCAGAGGAAAAAGCTCAGTACTCGGTGGAATAAGGCACTATAGTTCTGAGAGGAACATTGCTTGGAGGTATCGCGCAAAGATTACAACATTATGCTAGTCACATAGGAAATATGGCTTATCTTTGCACTCTCACAGAGCAAGATATCTTTCAGGGAGAGAGGATTGGCTTTGGAGGATATGGAACTATGTATAAGATTCATTCAATAGGTTCTCTAGCATTCAGTCAACATAGGTGGTATGCTAGCAAGCTATACAAGCGCGATATTGGTACATGTAGATGTGAAGCGTGAAGAGAATGGGAAATGCAAGTAGTACAAGGGCAATATTGGTATACATAGACATGAAGCGTGAGGAGAATGAGCAATGCATTATGCAACTAATGAATCCAATTCTTGTGCAACTTATTGTAGCAACACATGAAGAGCCAATGTGGAGCATTACACCATATTTCAATGGTAGGAGCTTGTTGGATTTCCTACTTAGTTTCCATACAATGAAGGAACCTTTAGGAGGTGCATTGATTTTTGTTTCATAGGCATAGAGAGGAGGGTAAAAGCACAAGGAACACTTGATTATGAAAATAATGAATCAAAGATGTGCTGGAAAGGCTCAACTATTTTTTCATGAATCTCCTCCACTTGATTCATGCTCTCCTCCAAGGAGTAGCACAATTGCATCAAGCTCAATGGTTCCACACAAATTTGCATCTTGGCAGCATCTTACTCGACTTTACTTAAAAAGTGGCATATCATTGATTGGGGTATGTTACAAGACATTGCAAAAGAGCCTACAAAGTCCTTCTAGAACTTGAAGTAGTTGCTAGGCGAGAGTTCATAGAATTTGCATCAATAGATCCAAAAATGCGAGTGCAAACATGCTCAAAAACACTGGCTTGCACTGGAATTGCAAAATTTTACAAGAAGAGGGAGATACAGACCATAGTCTAACACTCTTGCCCTTGTTTGGATTATTAGTGAAATGATCCAATTATATCTTGATGCTTGTGACCATTGGAAGAAGGATGCTTGCATGCATGTCCAAATACTTGTGGAGCATATAAGGAGAAATACTTGTAGAAGAATGATGGAAGATGCCCATCATTGAGAATTAAACTTGAGCATGCGGTTCAAAACCTAAAAGTGTTTGGTAGTAATGGAGAGCTAGCTATGCAACCTATTGAAGAAATTAACCTTGCTCTAAGTTTTGCAAATTAATTAATAGTAGTTAATAGAACACAGCATCTTTGTATACATTTTTTATGCTAATGTAACAAAAGCACATTTTTAGTCCCATTTTTAAGCCCTTCATGGAAAATAGGGGGTAAGAGCTCATTAAGATTTAACTTCTTACCATAAAATTTAAAATAGCTCGTTTGAGAATTTATGATGGAGTTAAAGATGCAATGTAACTATAACATTAATGTCTTTCTTAATGGGACTCTGCAGGACATAAAGCAAGAATTCATAATGATATTTCGTATCTTTTACTTAGTCTTTTGTATTGATACAAAATCAAGTTCTCATCTTGTTTCAACTATATCGATGCCCAACATGGTTATATAAAGCCAACGTTAGTGACCCACACATGTTCTAGTGTGTGCGACTGGTTTTGTTTTAAAAAAAGCGCATGTGTAGACCTATTTAAGGTTGGGGAGATTTCCCAACCCATAGTTTCAACCCATGATCTTCACTCCAAGACCTCTAGCCCTTAATGTAATCTCTAATCCAAGGGATACATTCAAATTTGAGAGAAAGCACTACAAGCCATTAGATCAAGGGGTGGATCTAAGGAAAGTCATCAAAGAATAGAGGAATGAAATATCTACCCTTCATCAAAACAAAGATCTAATGAAGGAGATGAGAGGAAAATATGCTTCATTCTAGGCCATAGATTAGATGAAAGATCCAAGAGAGGAGATGGGTGTAAAAAGGGGCTTCAATTTGGGCCATAGATTTGATGCAAGATCCAACAGAGGAGATGGGTTTGGAAGGCGCTTCAATCTAGGCCATAGATTTGATGGAAGATCCAAGGTAAGAGATGGATGTAGAAAGGGCTTCAATTTGGGCCATAGATTTGATGGAACATCCAAGGGAGGAGATGGATGTAGAAGGCGCTTCAATCTAGGCCATAGATTTTATGGAAGATCCAAGGGAGGAGATGGGTGTAGAAGGGGCTTCAATTTGGGCCATAGATCTGATGGAAGATCCAAGGGAGGAGATGGGTGTAGAAGGCACTTCAATATAGGCCATAGATTTGATGGAAGATCCAAGGGAGGAGATGAATGTAGTAGGCACCTCAATCCTAGCCCTCCATTATGCACCTCAATCCTAGCCCTCCATCTATGTAGATTGATCTCTACCATCCATTATGGTCCTCCTCCATCCTAGCCCCCCATTATGTGCCTCCATATTACCATGGATCTTGATCTAGACCAAGGGAAAGGTACCTATTGATCACATTTAATAGTCCTCCCCCGCTCCCCTTTTATTTAATTCAAACCTTCCCACCCCCCTTTATCCCTAAATATTTTACTTACTTGAAGGCGTACGCTTCCCCCCTTTAACCCTAACTATTTATACTGATCCCCCCTCCCTCCTTTATTTAATTGAATCTCTCTCCCCTTCCTCCTTTATCCCTAAATATTTTTCCATGTATACCACTCCCCCCCCAATTATTTAATTGAAGCCCTCCCTCCCCCCTTTATCCCTAAATATTTATACCACCCCCCTCTCCCCTCCCTCATTTATCTCTAAATATTTTACAATCATGTACCACTCCCCCTGGCCCCCCCTTTATTTAATTGAAGCCTCCCTCCCCCCTTTATCCCTAAATATTTATACCATTCCCCCCTTTATTTAATTGAAGCCCTCTCCCCTTCCTCCTTTATCTCTAATGAATATCTTGCCATCATATACCACTCCCCCCCCCTTCTTATCTAATTGAAGCCCTCCTTCCCTGCTTTATCCCTAAATATTTTATTTACTTGAAGACCTCCCCCACCCCTCAGTATCCCTAAATACTATGCCATCATATACCACTCCTCCCTCCCCCCAACAACTAATTAATAGAAATAGAGACTTTATGTATGATAGGACACCAATTGCTCCTCAATCATCCTAGACCTCCATCTAAGGAGATTGATATCCACCCTCAATTATCATCCTCCATCCTAACCCTCCATTATGCACCTCCATCTTACCCATTCATCTTGATGTAGATCAAGGGTCTAAAAAAATATGAAGAGGGGAGAGGAGAAGAGTGGAGATGAGGAGAGAGTGAATAGCTAGAGAGCACACCACAAATGACTAACTGTACACTAGATTTAGTTGAAAATGTAGATTATATACAAACCCTTTTAGGGTTAGAGTTAGGGCATCTAACCCTTTCCTTTTTAGCACTATATTGGGTTAGTGCTATGAACATATGATTACATGATGTTGAGCGTGGTTTCACAACACCTTCCCTCAAGATCAACATCATGAAGTAGGCCTTCCCTCAAGATGATGATTCTGGGGAATCGAAGAAGGACTGAGCATTACATTCCATCACATCCCTTTAATGGGAATGTCCTTCCTCTGCGTCAAACCAAGAGCTTGTTGGTGCTTCTTGAAAAGCTCTTTATCGAGTGGTTTGGTAGAGATGTCTGCAATATTCTCTTTGCTATCACAATGTTGTAGTGTGATGTCACCAAGTAACACTCTTTCTCTGACGAAGTGCTCTCTAACATCAATGTGCATGGTCTTAGAGTAATATACTTGATTTATTATCATAGTATATTGTTGTTGGCTTTGATTCATCAAAGTAATCTATTTTTGACAATAGTCTTCTGAGCCATATAGCCTCACACACACCTATATTGAGTGCTCTTTATTCTACTTTAGTTAAAGACAAAGAAACGGTTGGCTGTTTGTTTGACAACAATGATATAGCACCTTGACCAAGGAAAAATACATATCCCTGTGTCGATCTCCTAGTCTCATGATCTCTGGTATAGTTACTATCACAGTATCCATGCAACCTTGGATGAATTCCTCTGTATTCTATTCCAAACTGTCTTGTACCTCTGATGTATCTCAAGACTCTTTTGGCTGCATTCCAGTGAGACTGTTTTGGATTTCCCATAAGCTGTGCTAGTGAACTTACTGCATAGCAAATATATGGCCATGTGATAGTCAGATATATAAGAGATTCAATGAGCAGCCAATAGTACCTGTCATTCACTTTAGGCTTTTCTAAATCTTTAGTATGTTACAAACTCTTTTCCATGGGAGCGACTGCAATCTTGCAATCTGCCATATGAAATCTCTTCAGGAGACTATCAACATATATCAGCTGACTCATGAAGGTGCTGCCTGAATCTCTGTAGGACTCAATTCCAAGAGATTAGTGCGTAATTCCAAGATCCTTCATGTCAAACTATGATCTACCTCTGCCTCTGCTTCTATCTGAAGGTGTGAATGCTTGATCATTGGAATGACCTTTGTGTGCGTGAATGGCTTGAGTCCTGAGTTCTTCACCAAGTAAAAGTGATTGAAGCTCTTTGAGAGTCAGAATTTACCTTTAGATGGCAATACTATGGACTAGACTCTCCTGCTGACTTGCTACAAGTTGATTGTTGTAATCCTTGATCCTAACTACATAAGCATGGATGGTTTCACTACTGTTGTGGAAACTCTTGTTGATCTGGTTTCTCAGTGTGAGAATCTTGGAAGTGTTCTTGGGCTCATGAAGAGCTGCAAACATATCCCATGCCTCTTTTGATTTCTTGACTGTGTCGATCTGTCCTAGCATGACATCTTGTATATTTTTCTTTATTAGATGATATGCATACTTGTGTTTCTTGTCCCATTCTTGCTATGCTCGAGGAATGGAAGGATCTGCTACTAGTGCAGAAACTATTGGTGTAGCTAGAGATCCCGCTATAGATCCTACTGCTGGTGTTGTGACAACATGTGGAGTAGAGCTATTGCTGGTTGGATCGTCCAATGGTCTAGGTGTAGACCCATCGCCACATTCCCATTGTCCTGAAGTACAAGAATGTTCTCCATTTGGTATTTCCATGTGTCATAATTGGAGTTGTCTCACTTAGCAGATGCCTCCAGATTGAGGTTGCTAGTCATAGACATGGTGCAAGAAATGTACTCAAAGTGTTTGTAAAATCACGGTCTGAATCAACTGCAAAACACTAACTGTAGCGAATGAAATCTGAATTGTCGATGAATATAGAATTGCAATATATAATTCAATCTATTACAAGGATTGTGGCAAATGATATCAGGAATAGCCAAGAGGCTGTACAAGGCTTGGTGCACAATGCGAGAAAATAGCCAAATAGGCTTTACAATGATGGCATGTGTGTGTGAAATCAAATCATGTGCTATCTGCCCACCACCGATCAATCAGTCAATGTCTCTGAACACTCTGAAGTCTACTCACTGAACTATGGAACATCAGGTTTCAGGTAGTGTGTTGATGTGAAACTACATGTGAGCACTAGGACTAACTCCGAGTAGGAACTATTTAGGAATTTTTTGGCATGGCTTTGATTGGCTACTTTAGAGTTCTCTTCAGTATGGATGATTTAATCTGCTATGAACTAGATCTATACCAACCATTAAGCGATGGAAAAGCAACAAATAATTCCTTTTCTTTGTCCATTTTAGGTGCTAGGTCAGATGTGTTGATTTAGAGGCTGATGTGCGTGAAGGAAGTAGATTTGTTGCTGAATCTCAAAAGTGTGTGATACTTGCATCGAAATATGTGCTGATGTGATGAGCATATAGAGCACAAAAAATTGAGCAATTTGCCTTTTCAAATAGCCCTCAAATTCTTCCTAGATCAAGAGATACAACTTGATCTACGTGGAGGGGATACAACTTGATCTAGGTGGAGGGGCAAAAAAAGGTGAAATGCACAGTGATGGTGTGGCAGCTATGTTCACATGAAAATGTTGTGCCAGTGGAGCAGTGTGGGGAGAAATATTAAAGTGGACAAAAAGCACTGGGAATTGGGAATGTATATGTTTACTTGAAACTTTTTGTGGAATTTTTTAACTCTAGATGCTACAGATGCTACTTATGCTATTGCCGTAGAGTTATTATTAGCATAGTTGTTACTCATTGGTTAGTAATACTAAGGAGGGATTACCGACTCCAAAAGACTTAGGTAATTAGACACACATTTTTTAGATAGTTAGACACGCGCTTTTTTACATCTCCATGAGATAAGTTCTAATGTAAACAAATATAAAGTTACAGGAAATCATGGCAAAGTCTATGGCCCCCAAGGTCATTAATAAGGAAATCATGACACAGTCTATGGCTCCCAAGGTCACATGGTCATTAACAGATTTATCGATCATGGTGGCTAGTACTTCATGCAGGGAGAAATGCACAGTGTTTTTTGTTGGTCTCACTGAGCAACATGTTTCAAGCACAAAATATAGTATAGAGGCCATAAGGACTACTGGCATGGTCACAAAGATAGATATTCAAGAAGAAAATGGTTCGATGAAGGTTATCTGCATAACAGACAAAAATAATGAATTACTACTCCATACTGTACAAGTAGCGACAAGAAGTGCTTCGTGAAGGCTATACCAGACTCACACTTAGTTCAAGGATATCGAGAAATAATTCTAGCCTTGGGATCTTTGAAAAAAAATATGGGATTCATTTCCAAACATTGTTATACCTGCAACAATTGTGCCAGTGCTGAAGGAGCACCCCTCGCAACATCTCAAGTTGCAGCAAGTGTGCCACCACCAACATCTCAATCTAAGGTTGCATTATCTTTGACTGCAATACTTAGATTAGTTCTACTTGAAGTCATTTTAACAAGAAGAGAGAATATTTCATCAAAATCTATACCTTTCTTCTATGCAAACCCCTTTACAACAAGCCTTTCCTTATACATCCTTTTTCCTCCATCTTCTTTCTTCACCTTGTAAACCCATTTATTCTGCAATGCTATTTTTTCCATGGGTAAGAAAACCAAATCCCAAGTCTAGTTTTATAGCAATGAGTCCATTTCCTCTTCCATCCCTCGCTCCCAATCCTTTTTGGATTCTACGTGCATTGCTTCTTTATACATTTTTAATTCACCAAAAGCATACAAACATAATTGAAAGAAGGAGAAAATTGCACAGGTGGTCTACTTACCCTCATAGACCTTCTAAGTGCACCTAGAGATATTTAACATTCTTGTTACTTCTATTGTACTGCTGCACATGCTCATTTTTTGCAACCTTTGGAATTTCATCTCCTGTGATTTCATCGCGAGTTGTGTATTCTATGTCTGCATTTCTTTTCTTCATTTTTGCAAGTGATCATTATGGCCTAATGGATAAGGCTCTTGACTTCTAATCAGGCGATTGTGGATTCGCATAGTCCACCGTGAGTGCCATGTGTTATTGCATAACCATGCGGGTTAGTAGCAGTGACTCTAAGGGGTGTGTGAGGGTAGGTTAGCTGCAATGATTGACAGTTCAGTCCTCCAAGTGGTTGAGTCTTCAATAGTCTCTAACCCCGTTAGACGGTTCTTGTACGTATGCTATTACTAAGATGAACTGAGTCTGTCCTTTACACAGTTGTTGAGAGAGCTCTTGCTCTGGCATACATAGTCCTGAATCATCAGTGTTGTGTCTTCTATTCGCATTCTCTATATTCTTTCTGTAGATGTTGCACATATCATTTTATCTCTATTTTCCATAGCGTCTGCATGGAGTTATGACACTACAATAACAGTTTCATTGAATACAACAACTCTGCACCTAATGATTTTATTACTTTCATAATCCCGTAGATGATAACCAAACTCACTACCTACATATCCAATAAAGATGCACTTCTTGGATTTTGTCTCAAGCCTTGTTCTGAATTCCTTATCAGCATGGAAAAATGCTTCACAAAACAGAAAACCTTTAGAAAAAAATAGCTAATCTTTTGACCTATCCATGCCTCTTCTAGAATGCCACCATTTAAGGAACTTGAAGGCGATCTTTTTATCAAGTAAATAACTGTATTGACTGCAACCCAAAGTTGTCAGGGCAACCCTACATGTAGTCTCATGATTCTCACACATTCCATGATTGTTTTGTTCATTCTCTGTGACACAAGATTTTCTTGTGGCATTCTTGGAGTTGTCTTCTCTCTACAAATTCCATTGTATGGACAATAACTATCAGACGCTTTGTTGTAGTATTCACATCCGTTATCAGATCAAAGAGCCTTCACCTTCTTTCTCGCCTCATTCTTAGACAAGGCTTTCCATTTCATAAAAGTTTCAAAGACATCATATTTTCTTTGAATGCAATAAACCTACATTTTTCTAGCTGCTTTGTCAATAAAAGGAACATAATAGTGAGAACCACCAAGGCTTGAAACATTAGAAGGACCCCATACATCTGTATGCACAAGCTCCAACTTTTCTCTCGTCTTTTATTTCCCAACTCTTGAGGAATCTATTATCTGACTCTCTTCTATTTGCCATAGACACAATTCTCACAAAAATTCAAATCAACCTACTTCAAACCTAGCAATATCTTTCTTGAGTGAAGAATGTGCATCCACTTCTCACTCATGTCTAAGCCTATGATGCCACATAGCTGTATTTGCTCCTATAGAAGCTAAAGCAATAGAGGAGGAAGCACTACTTGTACATAAATACAACGTACCTACAAGGACATGCCTTACATCCTTTAGCAAACCATTGGATTCAATTCTACAATTTTATCAGCACCTTGCCATTTCCAACAACCTTCAATGTTTCATCATCACCCAAATGAACTTTTGCAAAATCACCTTGAGCATAGTCTTGAAAATATTTCCTATGAGGTGTAGCATAAAATGAAGCCCTTCAGTCCACTCCCCATGCATCTGTGAGGGTGCATCAATTTTACGAGCAAAAACCTATGAGCAGGTTTATCCGAGCGTGTTTTTCAAGAGATTTAAAAAATTGTATTTCCTTAGGAAACATGGTTTTGACACTTTTATTTTCACTAGAACTAGATCCCTTTATCATAAAAATATACAGAATTGTCACTCATTCAATTTTACATAACATAAATTTTCTTCTTCATAGACATCCTTTGTACCCCTGTTATTACCTTTAAAAAGTGTTGAAAAATAATTCCTTTAAGGAACATCCCTCATAATCACTCTCAATGTAATAATATTATACATATATAATCACTTATTAAACACATTTATATCAATATGATAAGAGCTTTCTAGTGTTTTAATAGCATAAATAACGAGATATTTATAAATATGTTTCTAAAGAAGTTTAAATTACTATGAATAAGTATTAACTTGGGCTTATATATCACTCTTATAAATAGATTTAATATTTAATACTATATATGCAATATTTTCCAAAATATAACTCCATAGATGTTCTCAAATGGGGTTTTTTGATCAATTTAAGTGGCTGAATGACTATATTTGGACATTCGATGTGAAAGTTATGCCACTTTTAAAAGTGCTATCCATGGTAGTTTCGCCAACGAAACTACCTTGGAAGACCTACTTCAAAGGGGTTTCGCTAGCGAAACTACCTTGATGGCTTGCTTCAATGAGGTTTCTTTGGATAAACCCTTTCATGAGAGGCTTTTCAATGTCACCCCCTATTAAGTAAAAGTTGTAAGAAGGATCATAAGGGAATTTTTATAAAGAAGTCTACTCTACATGTGGGTTTTTTTAAAAGTCATCCCGTTATGTTACTCACCATTCCTAAAGATACATGTAAAGATTTTTGTATAAAATGGGAATTGCTATAATACTTTGCATATTTCTAAGGGAAACTATGTTTTGTTCGGATCTATTTTTTCCATATTTTTATATAGTTGGAAGCTTTTTTTCCCTTCGCTTGGATGCTCAGAAGATTTTGCTCGGAAAATGCTCGTCCCCCATCTGTGATAGTATCCAATGAAAGAATTAAGCCAGCTTGCAACACACACTACCTATTACATTTGCTTCCTGCATACATATTCTCTGGTTGTCCATCTCCTTCCTTTTTCTTTCATGCCCAACAGTCTTTCTTTAGGTGTCCTTTCTTCCAATGCTAGCACTCTAGGTTCCCTTTGGGTTTGGATCTAGTTCTTCTTGACTTGTTGCAATGTCTTGGGCTCTTTCCTCTCTCCCTATGTCTTCCCTTGCTGTCAAGAGTCAAAGCATTACCTAATGTTTTATCAGTGCTTTTATGTTGCATTTAAAAACATCATAAAACTTTAAGGTGTTTGACCTAGAAATAGAGTTACTCCCACCCATGACCAATACATCCCAACTTTTTGGCAATGAGCACAAAATTAGGGTATCTAGAATGCTCATCAAGTCCTTTGTTGTCTTTGGTTCAAGAATGTTGAAAGCCACTAACGCTCCCAAACCCAGTTGTATCGGTCTAGCTCATTTTTGTCAAGAACCTCCTAGTCTCTGATTGACATAGTCACAAGCTTCTTTGTGATCCCACATAATGGCAAGAAAAGGTCCTTCTAGTGTAGATAATCCCAATCTACATCTTCCAATGTTGGTAGTGCTTGCCATTTAACTTTTAACTTACCTTCTTCTGTCATTGCTCCCACTCAAACCAAGAACCTCCTTCCTAATGAGTCAATGGCAGAAATTTCTCAAAGAAATGCTCTAATACCAGATCGTAGGAGCAACTCTATAACAGAGCAACAATGTGAGAAACAAAATGCGTAGAATACACAATACAAAAAGTGAACGGAATGGAAGATAAAGACATACATCAATATGCGTGGTTCATCCAGTCCTCTATTTGGAAGTGAGAAGATACAAGATACAAGCGGTATATCCACTACTCTCCTACTATGTGAGCCACACCCTTATCTTATAATTCATGAGAAACTCATGCACTAATTTTCATGTTTTTTTGGCTTGTGGGGCAATGCCCCCAAACCCCCACCCTCGGGGGGGTCACTATGTATAAACCCTCTATATCACGTGCGTTCAAGGCCTATATTTAAAGTCCCTTATCTGTAAAAAATTTCATTAATAAAATGTACCCCTTTTCTATACAAATCTGTAAATTTTTTCCAAAACTATTTTAAATAGTCCCTTATGTATATTTATTTCTGTAAATTTTAGAAATAAAAAAAATCCTTCTGTTGAACTCACATGATAGGGTTACATATGATGAGTGACCCCCCCGAGCCCCCACCAAGGGGGGCCTAAGGCATGTCATCAACCCCCTTGGAACCCCTGAGAAATAGTACTAGGGGGGCATTTCTTCTCCTATCCCCCTTCATCGGATGGGTATAAACACACTTGGACCCAAAACACGACCAAAAAACAATCTCTGAAACAATTAGGCTCCACATACAACATGACGATTGTGAGGGAAGAAATACAAAAACTCATCAAAGAGGGAATCATTTATGAGTCAAACATACATGCTAGGTTTCCTCCATTGTCATTGTTTTGAAAAAGAATGGAAAGATCGGAGTATGTGTTGACCTTTAAAAGGTCAATGTCGTGACACGTAAAGACCATTATCCACTGCCCTATACACAACATGTGCTAGAGAGAGTTGCAAGTATCCATAGCATTGGTGGATCAATATAAAACAACATTTACCATGGAATGGGGAGTATATGCAATTATTGCATGACTTAGTATGGTCGATGGTTTCAGGCTTCATGGTACGTATTCAAATTTTGACTATCAAATGTCAGATTGGATGATGCAAAGTTACATAGGATGTTGTGCTGGTCTTTTTTGGTTTCTAAATCATTCTAATCCAAGTTACCTGTGAGAAGTTACAAATGTTTTTCTATTTCTCTAGTTTTATATGGGTATGATTACCTTGGACTAGCTAGATTCTAAGGTGGATTAGATTGCCTTGGGTTCTAACATAAAGTGCCATGTGTATTTGTCTTACATAAAAAATGATGTAGTAGATACCATGATTGTTTTCTCCACCCAAGGTTGCGTATTCGTTGCTCTTTGGACTATGTAGAAGTGGTACAGAGTCATTGGCAGTTCCAACAAGTTGACTAAATTGAAGATCTCTTGGCTAGTGGGAAGAGTCATCCTTGCTCAAAATTTGGAACCTGGAGGTATCATTCCCAATTGGAAGGGGCCAGAACATAGATGGATAATGGTATGATGGATCTTAACCATGCAATTTGAGTCTGTTTATAGAAGGAGGCCCTGTCCGAAGCTCTCTCTCTCACACACACACACACACACGTGCACGCGCACACGCACATGCACACGCACACACACACACATACACGCACATGCACGCACACATGCACACACACAAGCACAAGCACATGCACATGCACACACACATGCACATGCACACGCACATGCACACGCACACACACACACGCACACGCACATGCACACAAACACACATGTACATGTACATGCACACCCATGTGCATGCCTACATACACGCATGCGCGTGTGCATGCACACACACACACACACATGTATGCATGCACATAGACATGTACACACACCTTCACTCTCATTCTTCCAAGTGCTATTCTATTCTTTTGGTAGTTGAATGCACTTGCAAGTTACAATATTCATTCTCATCTTGCATAGGGTGAGTGTTAGCCATTGTGTTTCACATCAAGCTAGAGACTATCGAAATAGGTCCGTGTACAAAAGATGAGATTTTGTGTGTTATGTTGTGTCTTTGGTGCATTGGATAAGTATTTCTTTCATAATTTCCATGTTAGATTGAGGGTTGTGAGTGATGGGGTGGAAAAGAAGAAGGGTGTGGGGGAGTAAACAAGTGACAAGGGTGGTACCAGCACATAGTGTAGGGAGAGGGGAGTAGAGAAAGTGGAGAATAAAGGTAGGGGGTTACATGGAAGGAGGGAAGCAGATAGAAGGGAGTCGAGAGAAGAGGGAGGAGGTATGCTTTTATCGAAGATATACTTATAAATTAATATAAAATCCTCCCAAAGTTTATCGAGCTAGTTTTTTTAGTTTCATAATATCAATAGAACATATGATAATTTTATATAATTTCTTTTGAAATTAGAAGAAAAAGTTGTAAATTCTAGCAAAAATTTAAAGTTTTTCCCATAAGAGTTTCAAATCTTGGCGAATATTTCTTGATCCTTTATTTTTATTAGGGCATACAAACTTTCGACTCCAATATAAAAGTTTAGCTTCTTAATGAAACTAAGAGGAAAAAATCATCCGTGAGAGGGAGTAGACGGAAGGTGGCAGGGAGATCATACCAATTGAGGCAAAGAGGGGATGGGAAATTAACTCAACGGGAGGACTTACCTCTCCCACACATAAGCACACTATAAAGGATCTTTTTATTTTCTTCTTCCCTCCTTCCATTTCTTCTAAATTCACATAACATGGGAAGCATAATATGAGGAGAAAACATGGGACGATCACTTTATTTCCTTCTTCCGTCCTTCCATTTCTTCTAAATTCACATAACATGGGAAGCATAATGTGAGGAGAAAACTGGAAATAAATTGTTCTCTTCATAAAGGATATACAAGTCACAGCATTGCAGATATTTGCATCCTTGTAGCCAAGCCAAAATTGATGGTGGGATTTAGAAGACTGTCATGGTGTTGCATCATACTTTCCAGTGAGTATAAACACTTATTTCATTAATTTTGGACTCATATGTCTACTTTTGGACTATTCCTTAAAATCCTTCCCAACTGAAAAGTTTACTTTATGAAACTGTCATTCGAGAATCAAAAGTTTACTTTCTGGCACTATCATTTTCACATAAGACATTTCAAAATATCTCTCTACAATGTTGTACAAATAATGCAAAAACTACTATTAAATCCTAAATTTGTATTTCTTGTTTATAAGAATCATATTCTTAAAATAAAAAATCCGAGTTATTAGTTTAAATCCATGAAAAACCATGCTATTGAGGATTCACAACATTTTAAAAATGTATACATAAGAGACCTGTAAGACTCTTTTTACTTTCAATGCAGAAAACTATAACACTCTTGAATATTCAAGAAATTAAAAGGTTTATATACACATGAGACATGATGGAAGCCTCTTTTGTACTCCAAAAAGTAGCAATAGCTATGCTTGCAATTTTACATTATCATGTCATAAGTTTTACAACAAATATTGCTCTGGATGAGTCTTGTACAAAGGATCTCCTGTGGCCTTTTCAATAATTTAATTTTTCCTTTACAATGAGTTTAGTACAAATGGGCGATCCAAACATTTGCTTGTTTGAATGTCCTTTTCTATCATGATCACAGAAATGAGCGATCCAAACATTTGCTTGTTCAGAATGTCCTTTCTGTCGTCACTTGTCGCTTGGGTGCCATCTTCATTCACTCTCATCTGACAACCACCACCACCTTCACTCTTTCTCGATATTTGAATGGTGTTATCATGGGCATTCTTCATTTGCGCTATCTCCTTCTACTTCCTCCCGGGCGAGCATCTTTGTGAACTCTGTAATGTGCGTAATAATTGGTTGCGGTAATTTTATTTTGTCTTCTACATCATACCCCATGTGCTTCTTTGTTTTCTTTGATCTTGATTTCCAGGATACTATGACTGTCTCTGTGGAAAGTCTTGAAATTGCTTCATGGTTTGGGACCCATTCCTTTTTCAAACAACTACTATACAATGTACTGTTATCTTGGTTCTCCTTCCTGCCCCTTGGCTCATACCATACCGCTGTAAATGTTGTAGCTCTCCCCCGGTCATCCATGCTCACGTCAACTACTTTTGCAACCCAAAACTTCACTAGTTTTTCTTATATATACTCTCCTTCTCTCATTGTTTCTCTCATTTCAACAAGGAAGAGCAAGAGGAGAAGCAAAAAGAGGAGGAAGAGCAAAAGCAAGCACAAGCAAGCACAAGCATCGATTTCAACTTTTTTCCAGGTACTGTTTTTAAAATTTGTATTCTTTGAAATTTTATTATAAAGAGAGAAAAGTGAAGGATAGATTTTTAGAGAGAGAAAAGAAGAGAGAGAGTCTTGCTGCCTCGGCAGCAAAAGAGAGAAAGAAAGAGAGAGGGAGAGAGACGAGAGAAGGGGGGGGAAAGAGAGGGGAGAGAAAGGGAGGGGGGAGAGAAGGGGGAAGGGGGAAAGAGAGGGGAGAGAGGGGAGAAGCAGCGAGGGGGGGGAGAGAGAGAGAGGGGAGGGGGAGGCCGCTGCCGCGGCAACGCAGAGGGGGGGAGGGAGGGGAGGGGAGAGGGAGGGGGGGCGGCGAGAGAGGGAGGGGGGGGCGGGGATAGAGAGGGGGAAGAGGGAGGGGAGGCGAGGGTGGAGAGGGAGGGGAGGGGGCCGCTGCCGCGGCAGCGGCAGCGACAGAGGGGGAGGGGGGAGAGGGAGAGGAAGGGGGGGGGGGGGCAAGGGGGGGGAGAGAGAAGGGGGGCGGTGAGAGGGAGGAGGGAGAGGGAGGGGAGCGGGCCGCTGTCGCTGCCGCGGCAGCGAGAGAGGGGGAGGGGGGAGAGGGGAGGGAGGGGGCCGCTGCCGCGGCAGCGGCAGCGAGAGAGGGGGAGGGGGGGGAGAGGGAAGGGGGGAGAGAGGGGGCAGCGAGAGGGAAGGGGGGGGAAGAGAGAGAGAGGGGGGGGGCCGCTGCTGCGGCAGCGGTAGCGAGAGAGGGAGGGGAGGGGAGAGAGAAGGGGGGGGGAAAGGGAGGGGAGGAGAGAGGGAAGGGGGGGAAGAGAGAGAGAGGGGGGGGCCGCTGCCGCGGCAGCGGCAGCGAGAGAGGGAGGGGATGGGAGAGAGAAGGGGGGGGGGGAAAGGGAGGCGAGGAGAGAGAGAAAGCGGGGGGGCCGCGGCCGCTCCCGCGGTAGCGAGAGAGGGGGAGGGGGGGAGAGGGAGCAGCGAGAGGGAAGGGGGGGAAGAGAGAGAGAGGGGGGGGCCGCTGCCGCGGCAGCGGCAGCGAGAGAGGGAGGGGAGGGGAGAGAGAAGGGGGGGGGAAAGGGAGGGGAGGAGAGAGGGAAGGGGGGGGAAGAGAGAGAGAGGGGGGGGCCGCTGCCGCGGCAGCGGCAGCGAGAGAGGGAGGGGAGGGGAGAGAGAAGGGGGGGGGGGAAAGGGAGGCGAGGAGAGAGAGAAAGGGGGGGGGCCGCGGCAGTGAGAGAGGGGGGGGGGGGGGAGAGGGAGCAGCGAGAGGGAAGGGGGGGGAAGAGAGAGAGAGGGGGGGGGGGCCGCTGCCGCGGCAGCGGCAGCGAGAGAGGGAGGGGAGGGGAGAGAGAAGGGGGGGGAAAGGGAGGGGAGGAGAGAGGGAAGGGGGGGGAAGGGAGAGAGGGGGGGGGCCGCTGCCGCGGCAGCGGCAGCGAGAGAGGGAGGGGAGGGGAGAGAGAAGGGGGGGGGGGAAAGGGAGGCGAGGAGAGAGAGAAAGGGGGGGGCCGCGGCCGCTGCCGCGGCAGCGAGAGAGGGGGAGGGGGGGGAGAGGGAAGGGGGGAGCGAGAGAGGGGGGTGAGGGAAGGGGGGAGGGGCCGGGGGCAGCGAGAGAGAGGGAAGGGGGAGAGAGAGAGAAGGGGGGGGGGCCGGGGGAGCGAGAGAGGGGGGAGAGGGAAAGGGGGGGGCCGCGGCCGCTGCCGCGGCAGCGAGAGAGGGGGAGGGGGGGGAGAGGGAAGGGGGGGGGGCCGCGGCCGCTGCCGCGGCAGCGAGAGAGGGGGAGGGGGGGGAGAGGGAAGGGGGGAGCGGCCGGGGACAGCGAGAGAGAGGGAAGGGGGAGAGAGAGAGAAGGGGGGGGGGCCGCGGCCGCTGCCGCGGTAGCGAGATAGGGGGAGGAGGGGGAGAGGGAAGGAGGGAGGGGGCGGAGGGAGCGAGAGAGGGGAGGGGGAGAGAGAGAGAGAAGGGGGGGGGCCGCGGCCGCGGCCGCGGCAGCGAGAGAGGGAGGGGGGGGAGAGAGAGAAGGGGGGGTAGCGAGAGAGAGGGGAGGGAGAGAGAGAGGGGGAGAGGGGGAGAGGGAAGGGGTGGGGAGAGGGAAGAGAGAGGGGGAGCCGCTGCCACGGCAGCGAGAGAGGAGGGGGGGGGAGAGAGAGTAGGGGGGAGATGCGAGAGAGAGGGGGAGGGAGAGAGAGAGAGGAGGGGAGGGGCCGCTGCCGCGGCAGCGAAAGAGAGGGAGGGGTGGAGAGAGAGAGAGAGAGGGGGAGGAGAGAGAGAGAGGGGATGGGGGGGGAGATCGCGGCAAGTGAGAGAGAGAGTGGAGAGGAGAGTGGGGAGCGCAAGTGAGAGAGGAAAAAGGTGAGGAGAAAGGAAGAGAGAGAGAGAGAGAGAGAGGGGAAATGAAGAGGAGGGGAGAGAGTAGACTAAGATGAGAGGAAACGTAGACTAGAGCGGAGAGGAAAGAGAGAGAGAGAAGAGTGAGAGAGATGAAAATTTAGAGAGGGAGGACACGAGAAAGTACGATCGAGATAGAAAATCTTACCAATGAAGAGGAGAAATGAGTGGGCGACGATCGAGACAAGATGAAGAAGCTACGATCAATGAGGCGTATGAGAGGAGATTGGTATGTGATTTAGTCTAAACTTAAACAAACAAAACTATAAACCTTGGTGTTTGATGAAAATTTAGAGAGGAAGGGCACAAGAGAAAGTATGATCGAGATAAAAAATCTTACCAATGAGGAGAAAAAATGAGTGGGCGACGATCAAGAAGAGATAAAGGAGAGATGTTTTGATGGAAGAATTTGGGAGCTACGATCAATGAGGCATATTAGAGAAGATTGGTGTGTGATTTAGTCGAAACTTAAACAAACAAACCTTGGTGTTTGAAAAAGAAACGTGTGGAAACTAGAATTTCAAAATTTCCCGCCTTTTTTTAAACTATGAATCCTTGTGTTTGAAAAGACAAACCTTGGTGTTTGAAAAGAGAAACGTGTGGAAACTAGAATTTCAAAATTTCTCACTTGAATCCTTGTGTTTGAAAAGACAAATGTGTGAAAACTTGAAAATTGTGATAAAAGACAACCTTGTGTTTCAAAAGACAAACGCGTGGATGTGAAAATTGTGATAAAAGACAACCTTGTGTTTCAAAAGACAAACGCGTGGATGTGAAAATTGTGATAAAAGACAACCTTGTGTTTCAAAAGACAAACCCCTGGATGTGAAAAGACAAATGTATGCTAAAAGCAAAACTTGTAGAAACTTCAATTTTAAATTTTTCTTTGTTTTTGAATTTAAAATGAGTTTCACTTTCATTTTTAATTTACTAGTTTAATTTAGACTATAATGCATTTTGTTTTGGAATATAAAGAGTATAATTTTAATTTTATTACATTTTAAATTAAAATTTTAAAAGTAGTTTAACTTACATTCGTTATTATTACTTTAATTTATTTCTTTTTAGGGAGAATATTCGTTATTATTACTTTAATTTATTTCTTTTTAGGGAGAATTAATATATTCTTCTAGGTAAATATTAAATTTTTAATTTTAAGTCTTGTTTTCTTTATTTTACGTTATTTTTTCATAAACTTTAAGTTAAACTACTTTATAGTTTTTATTATATAAATTCAAATTTATTAAGATTTCAACTTCTTATTAATGTGAATGTTCAATTCTTATGAGTTGTAAGTAAATTAGTTTTTGAAAATATAAATTTTATTTTTTTTAAAATGAGAAGGAGAAGAGAGAGAGAGAGAAGGGGGGGTCGCTGCCGCGGCAGCGAGAGAGAATGGGGGGGGAGAGAGAGAGAAAGGGGTGGGAGGATAATGTGAATGTTCAATTCTTATGAGTTGTAAGTAAATTAGTTTTTGAAAATATAAATTTTATCTTTTTTAAAATGAGAAGGAGAAGAGAGAGAGAGAGAAGGGGGGGTCGCTGCCGCGGCAGCGAGAGAGAATGGGGGGGGAGAGAGAGAGAAAGTGGTGGGAGGATGGGAGTGGGAGAGGGAGTGGAAATGGGGAAGGTGAAAGAATGGACGTGGGCGTGGGAGTGAGAATGGGGAAGGTGGGGTGGGAGGATGAGGGCGGCAGCGAGAGAGAAGGGGGGGAGAGAGAGAGAGAAAGGGGTGTGAGTTTAAAAAAGATAAAATATAAATTTTATCTTTTTTAAACTCACAACCTTAGTGTATTAAAAAGAATAATGGAAAGATTATTTTTTGCTTTTAATTCGCAACCTAAGGATATTAAAAAGAACAATGGAAAAGAAATTATTTCTTGCTTTTCTTCGCTTCGACGGTTGGTGTAGTCTAGATTAGCATAGATTAGTTTGTCCTTAGAGGAGAGAACTCCAAAAAAACCAATCAAAGCCATGCTCAAAATTTCCCGACTAGTTCCTAATCGGAGTCAGTCCATTCGTTCACATTCACATTCGGTTTCACAGTCACAACAACCCTACCATTTAAGCAACGATTAAGGTTTTTAAACTTTCAAGATGATTGAAAGTTGTATCAGTGGACATGACAGATTACAGTTGTGGAAGTTGACAGAGCATTTTACACTTATATCAGTTGCGGGAGTTGACAGAGCATTTTGTACTTATATATGACAAACTTCAAATTTGTATTCAGAGATCATTGTAAATCCTTATTTTTTTTCACATTTATGCTCTAAGCCTTGTAAAGCCTTTTAGGCTATTCCCAAAGCATTTATGCTCTAAGCCTTGTAAAGCCTTTTAGGCTATTCCCAAAGCATGAAATTGATACTTATATGATTGGGAATAATACAAACTGGAGGTGTATTAATGGGACTCATTGTACTTTTGATTTTTCAAAGTAATTGTAGTTTGTCAAAGTACTTAAAATTTGTGTTGTGCTTGAATACAGGATGGATCTTGAGGCTACAGCATTTGTCAATGGTATGACACTGAAATACAATGGAAGAATTTATGCCCCAAAGGACTTCACAAACTGGACAGTTGTTGACACAACAAAGAAAGCATGGTTCTTGGTCTTAAGTAAAGGAAATCTCATTCTAGTGATGACAAAGAGAGAGTTGGAGGAAGATGAGTGCGCATCAAATGTATCTTTCTCCAAGAGCAATTTGATTCAAGGGGGCACCTTAGTAGGAATAAAAATTGAAAAAGACAGCACTACAATGATGATTTACACAAAGTCAAGAATGAGCAACAGATCGTTTCTTCTTTCTAAGAAAGATGCAATGCACTTTGTGATGCCGCCGCCAAAAGCACCTAGATTTCCTGAATTGGTTCCTGCATTGGAGATCCTTCAACATGTGTGGGAGGAATTTCCCATTGAGGAAGCAAGAAAAATGCAGTCAAAGATTATCCTTGAATACTTTCAGGGTGTCATCCAACAAGGTTCAACTTCATTGGAGGGACCTAAGGTGCAAGAATCCACACATGAGAAAGGAAGTGATGAGACACACCATGTAGATTTGGTTCATGGTAATACAAATGAGAGAGGAAGTGGAGTGGATGAGACAGAACACATTGTAGCAATGGATGAGGGTCTTGTACACGTGGATGCTTACAAGGGATCTACATCTGAGACAGGAATTGAATTGGTGGAGACCGGACATGCACATGCATCTCAGACAGAAATTGAATTGAGTGAGACACGACATGCATCAGATAAGACAGGACATGCACACACATCTCTTGTTCATGGTATTACTCACTTAGATGGTGTAACTCATGAAGTTGATGGAATAACAGAAAAAGTGAAGCCCTTAAGTATACCTGAAGTTGAGGCAATAGAAGAAGAAGTAGGGCGATCTAAAGCAGTTCACATTGAGCCCCTAAAAAATAAACCTCGACGTCAAATGCAAAAGGCAAGTACTTCACGAGCTACAGTTCCAAGTCCTATAACTGGAAAAAGAGGTCGTTCATATACAAAGAAAGGGCAAAGAAGAGAAGAGGAAGAACATGAAGAGGATGCGGAGGGTCTTGAAATGGAGTCAGATCTAGAAGCAGAAATGTTATCAATGAAGAACCTAAATCTTCGCTTGAATGAGGCTGTGACAGATGAGGATCCAGGATATATATGGGGCCAGAAGACTCAAGTTATACATGCTTCATCAGTGGTCAAAGCAAGTGTCTTCACCAACAGCAGGACCTTAGATACAGCCTATGCTGAAAAGATTTTTCAGGCTTTGATTGATGGAAAAAAACCAGTTGTTTCTAATTTGGTACTCCGTCCAAGAACATTTTGGCCAGTCATGGGAGATTATAGTCAATCCATCAATTTCTCTCAGCCTATAGATTTTGAGATGCCATTCACTAAGTTCCTCGGAAAACAAGTTCCCTCACTTCAAGAAGGACAGAGTTCAGTGAATGATCCAGAACGACATATAAGGGATGCCAAGAGAAATTTCTTAGCTCATTGTACATTTGAGGCAATAGATGGTCAGCACTATGCCTATGCTTGTAATGAGCGCTCTAGAGATGCATACAAGAAAGGAGAAATTACTTATCAAACTTTCGCGAGTGTGCCTCAATTTCACTACTATTCTGCATGCATCTGTATCTTCAAGAACGAGAAGAAATATTTGATTGAGTCGGAAAGACTTAATCATGACATTTATGCACTACGAAAAATCACCTCCACTTCAGAGGTGTTGCTCAAAGCTAGGACCATATGGAAAACTTTTAATTCTCCTTTGACCACTCTCAAAAGAACTGCAACTAAAGTGGAAGCGGATAATCTTGTTGACTTCTACACATGCTTGAGTGCCATTGTACCAAGGGGAAAGCAGGAAAGAGCTGAGGTGATTACAAGCTTCAAGACAGTAAGGGATAGGTATCAAGACTACACAAGCATACTTTTCCGTAGTGATGAAGTTTTTCATCAGATCAAAGACGTGTGTCTTGCATGTGAGAAAGGAGATGTTACATATGAGGCTCCATCATTGATTAAAGAGAAGGCAAAGAAGATTGAGAAAAAAGAGATGACAGCTCAGATGTGGAGGCCTTTAAGAAACCTACCAGATAAATACGCAAGTCTTGCTGCAGAGAAATTAATGTCAAAAGAATGGTTTTTTGGCAAAAAGGATAAAGATCATTGCATGGAAGATAACATCATCCAACAGGTGAAGCGTGATGCAGTAAAGAGTGCAATTGAATATTTATTGGGAGAAAAAAATATTCCAATCAGCCAATGTAAAATTGATCATAACATTGTGAGGCAGATGGCATCAGCTTTACCGTCAGCTAAACAGAAGGCTTGGGCGCATAAATGGGTGAAAGTAGAAGATGATGGATCTGAAATTACTCCCTCTATGAGAAATGACATTCCGGAAAATGTGTATGCATATGCACAAAAAGTCATCAACAACCACACTCTCAGAAAAGAAAAGACTTTGAACAAGGGCTTTTATTTCATACATGAAATCATTTCAGAGTCTGGAAAGAGTGTTGAGTGCAAGGGAGTTTCATTGAGTGATTTTTTGTCTGACGACACTGCTTGGGAGAGACCTCAGCTTTTCTTTGTCTATGAAATATCAGCGGATGACATCCGTCCACTCCTTGACAGAATATTACATACCACCATTGGTAGAGTGGGACAATGTAATATAGTCATATTTGCTGATAAAGATGACAAGGAACAAATGTCTGCTACCCTAGAAAAACAATATGGCAATGAGCTCAAGATTTACAATGGGATATACTCAAGAAAAAGGGACAAGAGAGAATGCGGTCTCAAGATACAGAGTCTGGAAACCTTTTTCTTGTGCATGAAGAGCCCTTATAATGATCACTCCTTACAAAACAATATAAGAGGGAATGCAAAGAGATTGCAACTACTGCTGGAAGAGCATGAAGCTCCAAGTCCCCTCCATCGCAATGCAAATCACTATGAAAGGCCAGCAAAAAGTGCTGATCTTTTAATTAGTATGATGGAATTTTTGCTACCGCCTGGATGGGAAGTCACATTGTGCCGAATGGGACATCTGTTCGAAGCTCTTATCAGAAAAGGACACAATGTAAATATTATTGAGAGCCCTGCTTGCTTGGAATACCTTGATACCGTGGCTTCTCTCACAATAAAGTTTGATAAGAAAGGTCCGATCTCACATGAAGAGGATGACATAGAGCAGATCATGTACGATGAGAGCAAGAAAGATGATGAAAATGATCAAAGCTCTGGATATAATAGTGAGGATACCAGCAATAGCAAGGAAGCAGAGGAAGATGGATATGACACTGACCTTGCCTCTGAAGGTTACATAAAAAGACCACGAAGATATGTAGAGGTATGAAGACTTATGTTTAATTTTCTTTATTCATTTAAAGGTCTTTTTAAATTTATAATTAATTTAAAATTTTGAATCTCATAATTATTTTATCCTTTTATAGGAGAAGGGAGAGGAGGAGGATGAGGAGGACATAGTTGGAGCAGAGAATCATGAAAGCTCATCTCAAGAAAGCAAAGCTGCTCTGGCTATCCATCGGATGACTCTAGAAAATAATCATACATTGCAGCAAATGGAGAAGTCATTTCAAGTTAGGTTTCAAGTTCGAGAACAACCTCTTACTTTTATATTCGATGAAGAGGATATTTCAATCCTCATAAACTTCAAGAAAGAGGTCAATGACAAGGTTATAATAGCCATCCTCAGGTTTGACACAAACTTTTTACTGACTTTATGCTTTTGTATTTCCATTGGATCAAATGAACTAATATTCTTTTCTTTTTATTGCAGTATGGTTTTACAACAGCTTCCACTATATATACAAAGATGTGCATATATGGTCGATCCTCTTGTTTCTAGTGTACTTAGCAATAAGGAGAAGACCATAGATGACATTTTTAAGTGGTTGCAACCTATTGATTTGACTGCGGCGCGAGTTATCTTTACCGCATATCACGAAGAGTGAGTATCAATCCCTACCTAGCTTATCTCTTACATTGTGGAGGATTATATCAAATAATAATTATTCTTAATTGATAATGCAGCTTGCATTGGAGCTTGGTAATTGTGGACATCTTAGCCAAGCAATGCTTCTTTGTCAATTCAATAGCATCTATCCATGGCAGTGTGTCACAGTAAGTATAACCTACTTGTGTCATAATTATGTCAATGAGATGCATCCTATGCAATACACACATTCATTTATGTTTTCTATTTTGATGTGTAGATCTGCTCGAAAGTTGGTAAGTGCTATAGATGCACTTATGCAAATGGAGGGTGACTTGGAAGATCAAATAGAGTATGTAACATGCCCTGCAGCAAAGCAGAATGATGACCACAGTTGTGGGTGGAGAGTTGGATATAACTGCTTCTTGCTCCTTGCTCAAATTTTTGATTTGAGAGGCGGTGAAACCTCATTGTCCACATATACAGACTTGCATCTGCAGGCATTTATGTCATCTATCATTAAGGCATTTACATTGGTTGCTACGCCCATAAGTTGTCCTGATGTAACCGCTGTATTGGACGAAATGGGGAGCTCTTCTGAGGTTAAGGTCGTCATTAGCAAGCAACCTCGTGTTTTGAATTTTGGTAGCGAGGAAGTTACAATCCTCTCCGACCCTTTGAAAGAGGCTAATGACAAAGTCATGATGGCCATCCTCAGGTTTGATATGAACATCTCTTGACTTGATACTTCAATCATTTGATTCAATCTGCTTCTAACATTTGTTTATTTATTGCTGCAGTACGGTTATATCTCATTTTCCTAGATCAGTACAGAATCGCGTCTGTATGCTCGATTCTCTTCTTTCAGCTGTACTTAGTGATACCAAGAAGACAGTAGATGATGTTTGTTCAATTCTACAACCTTTAGACTTGGATGGCATACTACTTGTCTTTATGCCATACTATGAGAAGTAAGTATGGTGTCAATCTTTCTTTTACTCTCTTATTTACAATATTGTGTCAATTAATACTTAATATTGTGATAAATCTTATCGCTCTTTATTGGTGATGTAGTTCACATTGGAGCCTTATAGTATGGGACCTTGATGACAACCATTGTTGGTTTGTCAACTCAATTACAGGCTTTCACGGGGTGTTCAAGTAAGTGTTCTTTTATCATATCATTATGAACATGCATCAAGTTACTATTTACTACACAAATTCACTTTGTCATATGTCATGATGGACAGGTCTGCACACAAGTTAGTTTCTGCGATTATGAAAATCAGGGAGCATCAAGACCAACCAAATTTCCAGACACGCCTCGCAGTGGACCAAAAGGACATGTTTAGTAGTGGGTGGAGAATTGCGTACAACTTCATGTTGTATCTCAATGAAATTTTTGAACATGTCTCCATAGAAGCATATACCAAGCTCGAGCTACAAGATTTTGTGGCTAAGACTGTTCACTATCTAACTGCTATCATTGGGAAACAACATGATGGACTCAATGAAGAACCACTTGAATTAGAGACTCAATGCATTCTTCCTACACAAGAAGTGGAGACTCAATGTGCATCTACAACATCACATCTTGTAAAGGAGGAAGAGATTAAGTCTATCCCGATTGCACCAGAAGTAGAATCTCAATGTACACCATCCACACAAGTAGAGACTCAATGTACTCTTAGAGAATCACAGCCTCAAGAGAACTCATCAGACTCTATTCAGTTGTAAAACATGTAGAAAGAAACATGAGTCCTTGAAGATTTTTATCTTGTTTGTATCGATTAATGATAATGTTTTTAAAACTTATGTTAAATGTTGCAATACATTAGGATATTTTATGATATTTTTTCATTACAATACATTAGGTTTTACTTTTTTGAAAGTCTAATTTATTATGTACAATACATTAGGTTTTACTTTTTTGAAAGTCTAATTCATTCTTATGTTCCATCACTTTATTTTATAGATTTCAATGTACTCAAAATCTATCATTTATTATGTACAGCAAGTATCTCATGATGAGATTCTATTAATTATATCATTCTTGTGTTCCATCATTTTACTTTATAGATTTCAATGTACTATCACTATCTTATATGTCTCAAATGACTCCCATTACGGTCTTGCATCCCATCATTTTATTTTATAATGTCTCGCATTACAATCTTGCATCTAGTCATCTCGCATTACGGTCTTGCATCTGTAGTTCTATAAATTCCCTAGTAGTCGTTCATCTTCTATATCTCACCCGCAGCAGACACTTCTTGCACTTTGCTCTTCATGATGAGATTCTATTAATTATATCATTCCTGTGTTCCATCATTTTACTTTATAGATTTCAATGTACTATCACTATCTAATATGTCTCAAATGTCTCCCATTACGGTCTTGCATCCCATCATTTTATTTTATAATGTCTCCCATTACGGTCTTGCATCCCATCATTTTATTTTATAATGTCTCCCATTACGATCTTGCATCTAGTCATCTCGCATTACGGTCTTGCATCTGTAGTTCTATAAATTCCCTAGTAGTCGTTCATCTTCTATATCTCACCCGCTCCTCTCCTCAAGCTTGCTCCTTCCTCTCCTCAAGCTTGCTCCTTCCATCTTGCCCGCTAGTAGTCGTTCATCTTCTATATCTCACCCGCAGCAGACACTTCTTCCACTTTGCTCTTCTTACCTTACTCCTCTCCTCAAGCTTGCTCCTTCCTCTCCTCAAGCTTGCTCCTTCCATCTTGCCCGCAGCCTTGCCTCCTCTTCTCAAGCATACTCCTTTCATCTTGCCTTATCTCCTCTAGTTACCTTCCTCACTCTCGTTACCTTCCTCACCTCGTTCGTCTTCTATATCTTTCCTCACTCTCGTTACCTTCCTCACCTCGTTAGTCTTTTATATCTTTCCTCACTCTCGTTACCTTCCTCACCTCGTTCATCTTCTATATCTCACCCGCAGCAAAAACTTCTTCCACTTTACTCTTCTTACCTTACTCCTCTCCACACTTCTTCCACTTTACTCTTCTTACCTTACTCCTCTCCTCAAGCTTGCTCCTTCCATCTTGCCCGCAGCCTTACCTCCTCTTCTCAAGCATACTCCTTTCATCTTGCAGCCATTATGGATCTTTTTAAGGTAATCGATTCTGTCGAGCAAGCCATTAGCAGCCTCAAAGAATGGATTGCCGAGAACCAAGGAAAGAGAGAGGAGAGAAAGCAAAATCCAGCTCCATTAACCCAGTACGAGAAGGATGACTTTGCTTGTCAGAAGGGCCTAGAGAAGGAAGAGGAAAGAAAAATAAGTATGGCTACTACTGAAATAGATAAATTGCAGTCATATAGGAGAGAGTTGATAGACTTTCAAAGTGAGATATCTTCGCGTGTGGCTCGTTATGGAAGATTTTCCCCCGAGGAAGCGCAAGCCATTCGGAATAAACAAAGTGTTATGCAAGAGAAAATTCATCAATCCTTACTTCTCTTCTATAATTTTAACTACATCGATGAGGATGAGATGAGCTCAGCTCTTGAATGGGTTGAATTTAGGCTAAGGACTTGAAAATAGAAAATTCATCAAATTGAATGGCTGTAGTCTTGAAAATAAATTTGCCTTCCACTGAGAGTCTTATTGTAACTTTTGGTGTAATTTGCCTTCCAATGAGAGTCTTATTGTAACTTTTGGTGTTTTTAAACACCTAAATTATAAATATTGTGAGAGTTTGCTACTTCCACTTGTAACTTTTGAAAGTGTTTCCTAAACACTATTATAAATATAAAGTGAGTTTACAATTAATGGACCACTCTTTTTTGTGTAACTTATCTCAGGCTTAACTTTTGAAGGTGTTTATTAACACCATTAAATATTAAGAGAGTTTACAACAACCTAATCTTATTTTTTCATGTAACTTATCTAAATTGCGTTAAATTTTATAATTTTAGTTTCATGTCCTTAAAAAATATATAAAAAAATGCTTGTTTTTATGTTTTTATATGTGCTTTGAAGATTGGGTTTTTCTTAAATTTTATCTGAAAACTAGTCCAAAAGTATATGTAAAAATGAATTTGTACATTGACAAGTCCAAAATTAATGAAATAAGTGTTTATAGTGGTGGCTTGTTGATTTTTTTCAAGGATGGAAAAGAATAAAAGTGGCCATCGATACATGCTAAAGCATACAAGGAGGAAGGGAGGATGGGGAAGAGGAAAAATATATATCAATGAGAAGGTTTGTAGGAAGAGAAAAGAGAGGCATCATGGGAAGGAAAATGGAGTGAGAGAGGAGGCGGTCAATAGAAGAGAGCACTCCATATGAAATAGATGAAGAGTTACTACAGTAAGGCCAAAGTGCATAAGGAGACTATGTCAAGGAATACATGTATGAGAGTGTCTACATTAAGCAAGAGACTCCATTTTACAACCCATTTTCCACTCATTAGCTAGCATCCCACATGCACACGGTGGGAGGGTCCATCTTCTATGTGCACATCTTTGCCTAATATTTATCAATGGGTATGACAACCCTTAGCCCCATGGATCAAGGTGTGCAACAACCCTTATCCCCATTTTCAAGCCCTATTTTCCACATTTAAAAAATTGCTATCTCCTAAGTCAAGAGCGATGACTCACATGCTTGGACCCTTCCCTTATTTTCAAATGCACACAAGCATCTATGAGGACAAGTGGAGGCTTGGCACAAATACCACCTCAACCTACTTTTCCCTTATGAAACTATGACGTGCATGTGCACAACCACCCTATTCAATGCATATATGGGGCCTTTCACTCTAAGGGGTTGGCACACATAGGGGATTCACTTTATAGAAAACTAGACTATCGCATGCGCTCAAAAGGGCATATTATAAATCCATTACCTATGAATTTTGACTAAATAAAGTGGCTATTTTTTGAAACAAAGATATAACTTTTTTTTTAAACCCTTATATTATGTAAGTATTATGTACTTATATATTTTGTAATTTATGTTCGAAAAGTAAATTTAATAATATCTTTTGTTGAACTCGCATGATAATCGTATATTTCTTAGTGAACCCCTTGGGATGGCACATGAGTAAGCTTGCTACCTCAACCACGAGTCCCTAACCCTCTTATTTTATGTTATATATGTGGCCACATTATATTACACATTACAAATACCATAACCCCACAAAATCTAAATAGATCTTACACATGTATCCTCTACTTATATAGTGCAATTCAAGAAGGGGTGTTTATGGATTGTGTATACTGCACTATTCTAGGCAGACTAGAAGGAAATAGGGGCAAACCTTGACCCTAACCCTAAGGGGTAAATTTTATATATTCATTATCATGTTCAATACAACATATAACATAGTCAGCCATCTCTTGTGCATTGTGATCAAGATTCTGAGGTCAATTACTTGTTGATTTTTATTTTTGGGCATCATTATCATAATAGGAACATTATAGTTACTGTTACATTTGAAGGAACATAACAAGTTGAAGCTATGCTTCAAAAGAGCATTGTTAAGGAAATTTTAGTGCTAAAAGGGAGTAGCCGATATTATTTTCAAAGTAAGGTTCATAAAGGTAGTAGGAGGAAGATTGTATGTCTACAACTTGAGAGGGTCACTCTTCATATGTAAGTGTAGCACATGGGTTCAACAAAAGGGTTTTTTAAATAATCTCGTTTAAAAAATATATATATAAATAAGATAAAATAAAATAATATTATATATATATAGAAATAGACTTACTAAAGGGGTTTTTTAATTGGAATTTTGAAACAAATTGGAACTTTGTATAGAAAAAGGAATCATTATGATTGATAGATCCTTTAAGGGCTATACTAATGTTCGTTAAATGCAATTGGTATATAGGGTTTTCACGTAGTGAACCCCCCTTGCTCTACAATTGTAGGTTTTTAAAACAATGTCTTACCTTGAAATTGTTGGGGTGACTTTTAGCGTTGAAATACAAGAGGGAGAGGAGTGCTCTCTTTAAAATGTCAACATTCAAGAGTCCCATGGAAAGAGTGATTTAAGGGAGGACAATAAGAATTTGCTGGTCATGACTATGAATGAATGAAAAGAGTCATCCACGTGTGGAGCCGCTAGTCAATTCTTTCAAGAAGAAATTTCTAGTCATGACTTAACGAAAGGAAAGGCGTGCATCTTAACCGGTCTCTTAGAAAACTTGACCCCCACGTTCATCAGCAACCATGTTTCTCTTTGGTTTTCCTGTCCTCTGGTATTTCTGTCCGTAGGCGCCCATTGTGCTGCCGCTTGCTTCCCCAAGCACCCCAATGAAGGACTGTATAACAGCTCAGCTTTGTGGCTCTAGACTAAGTCTTGCAATAGCCATCTGCCTGCTCGTCTTTATTGCCACTGCTCCCCATGGTTACGTTTCAGGTTCCCCGGGTAAGCTTAACGTACCATTCTTGCTTCTCAGTTCCGCAGATACTCTCGCTGACAACGCAGGTAGCCTCACACTGCGTAAATTGTTTGTCATCGTTCTCACACCTTCTGCACATGCGTACTTGTTTTCCTCATCGGAAATCCTCAAATTAAATTGCCAATTGTAGAACTGTGCAGATAGAGTGCTGATGTGGAGCGCCAACGACTAGCCCTCAACTCGCATGCGAAGCTTTGAGCCATTGAGACGCTTGGTAAACAGAACTTAAATTAACAGTACCGTCTCTTAAGGCGTTTCCTTAAGTTTGCTCCAAAATAACTCCGGTGCTTTGTTTTGGATGAAATCACAGGTGACAAGGCCGGACAGTAGGGCAACAGACCCGTCGAATCATACGCCGCATTGTTGTGTATAAGTGATATGGCGACCGGAAGTGGCAAACAAAGCAGCTGCGATGGAACCACACTTTCGGAAATCACACTTACCGTGTGTGATTTGGGCTTAGAGCGGAACTTTATTTTTCAAAACCCACAAACCTTACTTTTAAATTGAAACTTGTGGAAAGATTAACTCAAAGTTTTCAGACTAAAATATAACTAAATATGTCACAAGCTTTGCGTACTTTAAGGCAAAACTTTCACAAACATGAGTGTGGCGTAGGAACCCTCTCTTCCCCTCAATCTCTTTCCTTCTTCTTTCCTTCAATCTCATTCCTCCTCTTTTTCCCTCTTTCCTTTTCCTCTTCTTCTCTCTCTTTTTCCCTCTTTCATTTCCCTCTTCTTCTCTCTTTCCCCCTTCTCTTATGCTCATGCATAAACATAAGCATGAGCATAAGAGAAGGAGACATATGCTCATGCTTATGCTTATGCATGAGCATAAGAGAAGTAGACATATGAGCATATGTCTCTTTTTTCCTCTTTTCTCTTTCCCTCTTCTTCTCTCTTTCTCTCCCTCTTTCCTCTTTTCCAATCTCTCTTCTCCTCTTTTCCCCCTCTTTTCCCTCTTTCCTTTCCCTCTTATTCTCTCTTTCCCCCTTCTCTTATGCTCATGCATAAGCATAAGCATGAGCATATGTCTCATTTTCTTATGCTCATGCTTAAGCAATATGTCTCATTTTCTTATGCTCATGCTTATGCTTAAGCATGAGCATAAGAAAATGAGACATATGCTCATGCTTATGCTTATGCATGAGCATAAGAGAAGTAGACATATGCTCATGCATAAGCATGAGCATATGTCTCTTTTTTCCTCTTTTCTCTTCCCTTCTTCTTCTCTCTTTCTCTCCCTCTTTCCTCTTTTCCAATCTCTCCTTCCTTTCCCTCTTCTTCTCTCTTTCTTTCCCTCTTTTTCCCTCTTTCATTTCCCTCTTCTTCTCTCTTTCCCTCTTCTCTTATGCTCATGCATAAACATAAGCATGAGCATAAGAGAAGGAGACATATGCTCATGCTTATGCTTATGCATGACCATAAGAGAAGTAGACATATGAGCATATGTCTCTTTTTTCCTCTTTTCTCTTTCCCTCTTCTTCTCTCTTTCCTCTTTTCCAATCTCTCCTTCCTTTCCCTCTTCTTCTCTCTTCTCCTCTTTTCCCCCTCTTTTCCCTCTTTCCTTTCCCTCTTATTCTCTCTTTCCCCCTTCTCTTATGCTCATGCATAAGCATAAGCATGAGCATAAGATAAGAAGACATATGCTCTTTCTCTTTCTCCTTTCCCTCTTCTTCTCTCTTCTCCTCTTTTCCCCCTCTTTTTCCCTCTTTCATGCTCATGTTCTTATGCTCATGCATAAGCATAAGTTAAGCATGAGCATATGTCTCCGTCTCTTATGCTTATGCATAAGACTCCTCTTATGCATAAGCATAAGCATGAGCATAAGAGAAGGAGATATATGCTCATGCTTATGCTTCTTTCCCTCTTCTTCTCTCTTTCCCTCTTCTTCTCTTTTCCAAACTCTCTTTTCCCTCTTTCCTTTCCCTCTTCTTCTCTCTTCTCCTCTTTTCCCCTCTTTTTTTCCTCTTTCTCCTTTCCCTCTTCTTCTCTCTTCTCCTCTTTTCCCCTCTCCTTTCCCTCTCCTGTCTCTCTTCTTTCTCTCTTCTTCCTCTTCTCTCCATCTTCTTCCTCTTTCCTTTCCCTCTTTCCTTTCCCTCTTCTTCCTCTTCTCGTCCACTTCCTCTTTTCCCTCTTCTTCCTCTTCTTTCCCTCTTTCCTTTCCCTCTTCTTCCTCTTCTCCTCCACTTTCTCATTTCCCTCTTCTCTCCCTCTTCTTCAGATTCCTCTTCCTCTTCTTCCTCCTTCTCTCCCTCTTCTTCCTCTTCCTTTCCCTCTTTCCTTTCCCTTCTCTTTCCCCCTTCTCTTATTCTCTCTTTCCCCCTTCTCTTATTCTCTCTTCTTTCTCTCTTCTTCCTCTTCTCTTCCTCTTCTTCCTCTTCTTCTCTCTTCTCCTCTTTTTCCCTCTCCTTTCCCTCTTCTTTCTCTCTTCTTTCTCTCTTCTTCCTCTTCTCTCCCTCTTCTTCCTCTTTCCTTTCCCTCTTTCCTTTCCCTCTTCTTCCTCTTCTCGTCCACTTTGGGCTTGCGAACATGGCTAAGTGCATTTCCTTAGGTTAAAGATGGGCTTGCGAACATGGCTAAGTGTGTTTCCGTAGGTTAAAGCTCTATGAGCAACAGATGATATGAAAATATTTACATGCCTTGTACAAAGAAGGATGATTGTGTTCAATACACAAACACAACAACACAAAGCACTCGTAGATGCGCACACAGAGGCGTTTCTTTAACTAAAAGAAAACTTACGGGCGTGTCTACTTGCGTGTCTATTAGCACATTTACAAACAACACCTATTTCATTAATTTTGGACTTTTTCTGTTGTTTTTGGACGAAGTCCAAAAATCCTTCCCAAATGAAAACTTTACTTTGTGAAAATATCCTTCCCAAATCAAAATTTTACTTTCTGAAAATATTCTTCCCAAATCAAAAGTTCACTTTGTGGCACTATCATATTCACATAAAAATATTATTTTTTCAATCTATACTTTTGCACCAACATGCAAGAATTTGAAATAATACTATATTAGAAATTCTAGCTATATCTAAGCTATTTGTTAATTTAATTATTTTTAATATTTTTCCTTGACGTTTTTCCTTGACGTGATAAATTTATAAATCCATGAAAGGAGACTTAAATATTTCATGAAAATAACATTGTCACTCGCAATATGCACAAAATTTTTAAAACTTTTGATAAATAGAAAAAAGACATGATGCCATAAGACCCAAGTTTTGTATTGAACCAAAGAGGTATAATAGCAATTATAGCTATTATTATATGATTACATTGAGAGACGTTGCTCTCAGCTAGAGTCTTTATATCCAAAATGATATAGATTGAACATATGTTTACAATTTAAATTGTTGCTCTTAAAGAGCCTCAATTCATGCCATCTGCATAATTTGACTACCCATTGTCTTATTGCTCAATGTCACGACAGTCCCTTGCCAGGTGCCATCTGCATAATTTGACTCCCACTTGTCTTGCCAAGCCTTGCCCCTTGGGTGCATTGACTCCCCATTGTCTTATTGCTCAATGCGATAGTCCCTTGCCAGGTGCCATCTGCATTAACTTCCTATTGTCTTGCCAAGCCTTGACCCTTGGGTGACATCCAGTGCAAAGTACAGGTGCCATCTGCATTAACTCCCACAAGTTGTCTTGCCAAGCCTTGCCCCTTGGGTGCATTGACTCCCCATTGTCTTATTGCTCAATGTGATAGTCCCTTGCCAGGTGCCATCTGCATTAACTCCCTATTGTCTTGCCAAGCCTTGACCCTTGGGTGACATCCAGTGCATATTTTGACTCTCATTTGACATAGGAGGTGATGACTCTGATTATAATTGTCTTGGATTGGCTTCTTGCCTAGTACCTAAATAAAATCCTTCAATGGACTTCAATACAAAGCTTTAATCATGGACATTCTTCATTTGCACTGTCTCCTTCTACTTCCTCCATGGCGAGCATCCTTAAATATTTGTGTATATGCAAAATAGTTTGCTGTGGTATTTTTATTTTTCCTTCTACCTCATATCCCATGCGCTTCTTTGATTTCTTTGCCCTTGAATGCCAAGACACTATGATTGTCTCCGTCGAAACTTGAGAGACTGCTTCATCATTTGGGACCCACTCCTTCATTATACAATTAGTATACAATGTGTTGTTATCCATATTCTCCTTCCTGCCCTTTGGCTCATACCATACCGCTGTAAATGTTGTAGCTCTCCCTTGGTCATCTCTTTGCACATCAACTACTTTTGCAACCCAAAACTTCACATTCTCATATTCATCATCCGATGACCGAACCACAACAACACAATCGACCTCTATATCTACTTGTGGCATAAACTCTCTCTTCTTCGGTCCACAATATGGACGTGGGAGTAATGATACAAATTCATTTTCAAAGACTGGAGCTGGGCACAAATCGTTATGAACATTTGGCCAAAACATATTGCATTCTTCCTTGACATCCTTTGAGCCTCGCATTCTCTCAAGGTCCTTTATTAAATTTCGTGTCTTGTTAATTACAGTGGTAGTGTGTTCTCTCCAAGTAGGCTTCGAATCAGGATATCTCCGGAGCATTTCCTCTTTGTATGTAATAAATGCTTTTAATCCTTCTATTTCACAGTTAGACCTCTCATTGAATTCTTGTATAGGAGCCCATGTTGGATACCTTTCCTTGCTGGGAATTGAAGTTAAGAGACTGTAAGGTTCTTCAGGTTCCCATTTTGTATCATGAGAATACTGTTGCCATTGCATTACAGGTTTTTCATCTTAAAAAAAAAAACGAAAGTAGTGTGGATTGGTATGACCTGTCAATGCATCACCACCCGTTTGTATGAAAGGTAGAATGAAGCTCTTCCAATCATACATTCTTTCGAGCCTCTCACATACTGTACTTTCCTTACCACCACCAACTTGCCTGTCACATCTTCTTACCAAGTCATCTATTGTCTCCACATCCTTGCATTTGAGCTCCCTTGAGACTGTGCTAAAAACCTGATCGATATCCTCATGTGTATGCCCAACATACAAAAATCCACATTCGACCTCATTGAAGATTCCATGAGCAACTAGCATGGAGCAGAATGCAAACATGAGTACATTCTTATTTTCTCGCCAGTAATTATCAGCTTGTATTCTCAAAGTCGGTGGTAGGCGACCTTTTTCTGCATGTACATTGCGAATTGCCTTCATAATAGATGTTACAACTTGATTGCTATCATGTAGATGCAAGGAATCAATCCATATATCTGCAAAGAACTTAATTCCATGCACTAACACTCCACATAGATGTGTCTTTAGAAAGTGCTTTCCTTGTAATTTAGGTGGAGTGGCAACAAAACGAGGCAATGTTGTTGTATTCTGATCCATGCCATCTACAATAAGGCACATGTAGTCATTGGGATGTGAAATAGCTTGCTCCTTCCAAAATGCATATTTTTCTCTGGAATGTCAAATAAGGTCATGATGAGATTTTCGGTTTTTTTTGTATAATTCCCTTTGATTTGGACATGTTGCACTCTCAATCGATCGCTTTAAATCATCACAGACATTGCACTTTGACATTTTTTGCCTCCTTGGGATTTTAACATATCCAAAGTTCTTCTTCCAAAGAGTATACAAAGTATGAGAAGAAGCTACGGCATCCCCTCTTTGCCTTTGCTTTTCTACAATAGAGTCAAATACTTCGAGCTTTGTCAAGCCCATTGGAAGGTGCATTTCAGTGATCGCATCACCGTTAGGGAGTTTGGTAGACATATGGGGTTGAGGTAAAGCATTTTCATGTATGAAGTCTTGCAAAATTGCTGCTGCCCTGACAGTTGAGATTCTTGATTTGGACCTTCCTCTATTACCGTGAATGCTAAATTTGTTGCCGCCCTTTGCCTTGGTGACTAAATCCCAATATGTACCATGGGATAATCCAGTAATATTGCGATATGCCTTATTGCAAATCCTTTTTCCATTTACGAGAGGTTTTACCTTTTGTCTTGAACTTAGCCTTTTATTGCCATTCTGAAGAAAGCAAGAGAGACTTGTGAGAAGGTATTCATTTCTTTCGCTTCCTCTTCTTTGCCACACGTGTCCTCTACATTCCCTGATGTCTGCAAGATCAATGAAGCGCATACATCTTCGCTTGCAACATAGATATCCCAATGCATTTAACATGTTCTCCTCCTTCATTACTCTCTTCCTCTTTGGTTGCTTTTGTGGATCTGCCTAGATTCGCTTTCTCTTCATGCATATGTATGACCGTTTTCGTTTCTCATGCACGTTGTTATCTGTATTTATGCACTTCTTCTCCTCACATTTGTTTGTAACCAAGCATCCATGATTGGTCGTTGCATCCTTGGCCATATCCTCGCCATATCACAATCAAAGTTAAATATTGAATAATCCTCTGTTGATCTCATCCTCGTTTTTAACATACTCTTAGGACCATTCAATGAATTCAATATTCTACGAGAGTATTGAGAACCTTGAAACTCTTCCACTCCTGAGAGAACATCACTCATTGGGACATCTTGCATGGCTTTCACAAATCCACAAGCTTGATTGACACCGGGTTTGTTAATATGCATGAACTCATCCACACTTGACAAGACATCGCTATTGAAACCTTTGCCCTTCTCACTGTGCAAGAATTCATCCACCCCAGATAAGGCTTCGCTTCTAAAATCATTTTGTTTCTCAAAACCAATGAACTCATCCACTCCAGATAAGATGTCACTTCTATAATTGAGTATATTGAAATCATCCACATTTGAAGTGATAGAGCCTGGCACATGGGCACGCTTTTTAGGTCCTTTGATATTGTAGTATACCTTGTCTTTATCATTGAAAACCACGTGCCTCTTTCTTATGTTTAAAAATTGCATGCTCCATCTCATATTCTTGCCTACCTCATAGTAGGGATCACATAAGGATGTTATGTTATCAACCATACCATCATCAGTGACTTTTAGAATCCTCATCTGTGCAAATGACCATTGCTCCACTTGTTCAAATCCCAATACTTCGCCTTCTGCTACAGTCTTATTTGCAAATGATCTCATTTGTAAAATGTCCCCTATAGTAAAATCCAAGGTGGTGCACTTTGTATTCTTGATAATGTCTGTTGCATAAGTCTCATCTTTGTCCCATGCTATAAATGATTTGTTGGATGTATTGTAGGGCATAACATCTCCAAGTGTTTCCATATCTCCACATTTATACTTTAGCTCAACATGTGCGCTAAGAATCTTTGATACAGTAACTGCCACCTTATCTTCGCCAAGTCTTCAAAAGTGGCAAACTGAATTGGGATCACTATCATGGATTGTAGCAAATGCAACTACTTCTCTTTTGCTACATAAAATCACATCCATCCCTGGAACAAAATCTATAGCCATCTCCTTTGTGAGATTCCTTCGCAAGCAAGCTGCAGTAGCAACCATTACATAAATATTAGTCTCTTTTTAATAATCTACTCATTTATTATAATTTTTAATTAGTACTTAATTTAATGGTGGGAGAAGTTATCCGATCAAGTACTCATCAGATGGACACGCCAAGTTATCATTTGCATGTTCGATCGAGCATTAAATACTATTAAATTTGCTCTAGTGTCATGCACATCCGTAAAAAAACACGAGCCTGCTAGGTATGTTATCCGATCAAGCACTTATGGGATGGGTGTGCCACTTTGCATGTAAGTCAATTCCACCTAGTTAAAGGTGTGTGCA
Organism: Dipteris shenzhenensis; assembly: GCF_047967505.1. Taxonomy (NCBI): domain Eukaryota; kingdom Viridiplantae; phylum Streptophyta; class Polypodiopsida; order Gleicheniales; family Dipteridaceae; genus Dipteris; species Dipteris shenzhenensis. Next base: position 39,694,922 of record NC_141609.1, on the reverse strand, counting down.
AAGTATTGTGCCCATCGGATATGCTTTGCATTGTCGATCAAGCATAAAACACCGTTTTTGCCTTAGTGTCATGCACAACCATGAAAAAACACGGTCCTAAGTGTGTTAATCAAACAAGTACTTATCGGATGGGGGCTCCAGTTTGCACGCAAGTCCGTTTCAACTAGGTTGAGATGCGTGCAAAGTATTGTCACCATTGGATATTCTCTGCATGGTCGATTACGCATTATACAACGTTTTTCCAGTAGTGATATGCACATCCGCAAAAAAACACGCCCTTAGGTATGTTATTTGACCAAGTACTTATCGGATGGGTGTGCCTCTTTGAGAAAATTTCAATACCACCTAGGTTAAGGCGTAGGAAAAGTACTGTTCCCATCGGATATGCTTTGCATGGTCGATCGAGCATTAAATACCATTTTTGCCTTAGTGTCATGCACATCCGTAAAAAAACACGCTGCTAGGTGTGTTATCCGATCAAGTACTTATGCGATGGGAATGCCACTTTGCATGTAAGTCAATTCCACCTAGTTGAAGGTGTGTGCAAAGTATTGTGCCCATCGGATATGCTTTGCATTGTGGATCAAGTATAAAATACCGTTTTTGGCTTAGTGTCATGCACAACCATATAAAAACACAGCCCTAGGTGTGTTATTAAAACAAGTACTTATCGGATGGGGGCTCCACTTTGCACACAAGACCGTTTCAACTACTTTGAGGTGCGTGCAAAGTATTGTCACCATCGGATATGCTTTGCATGGTTGATCACGCATTATACACCATTTTTTCCCGAGTGATGCACATCCGAAAAAAACACGCCCTTAGGTGTGTTATCTGACCAAGTACCTATCGGATGGGTGTGCCTCTTTGAGAACATTCCAATACCACCTAGGTTGAGGCATACAAAAAGTGTTGTGCCCATCGGATATCCTTTGCATGATCGCTCGAGCAATAAATACTATTTTTGCTCTAGTGTTATGCACATCCGTAAAAAAAACACGCTGCTAGGTATGTTATCCGATCAAGCACTTATGGGATGGGAGTGCCACTTTGCATGTAAGTCAATTCCACCTAGTTGAAGGTGTGTGCAAAGTATTGTGCCCATCCGATATGCTTTGCATTGTCGATCAAGCATAAAACAACGTTTTTGCCTTAGTGTCATGCACAACCATGAAAAAACACGATCCTAGGTGTGTTAATCAAACAAGTACTTATCGGATGGGGGCTTCACTTTGCACGCAAGTCCATTTCAACTACGTTGAGGTGCATGCAAAGTATTGTCACCATTGGATATGATTTGCATGGTCGATCACGCATTATACACCATTTTTTCCCTAGTGATATGCACATCCGCAAAAAAACACGCCCTTAGGTGTGTTATCTGACCAAGTACTTATCGGATGGGTGTGCCTCTTTGAGAACATTTCAATACCACCTAGGTTGTGGTGTAGGAAAAGTATTGTGCCCATCGGATATCCTTTCCATGGTCGATCGAGCATTAAATACTATTTTTGCTCTAGTGTCATGCACATCCGTAAAAAAAACACGCTGCTAGGTATGTTATCCGATCAAGCACTTACGGGATGGGTGTCCCACTTTCCATGTAAGTCAATTCCACCTAGTTGAAGGTGTGTGCAAAGTATTGTGCCCATCGGATATGCTTTGCATTGTCGATCAAGCATTAAACACCGTTTTTGGCTTAGTGTCATGCACAACCATGAAAAAACACGGTCCTATGTGTGTTAATCAAACAAGTACTTATCGGATGGGGGCTCCAGTTTGCACGCAAGTCCGTTTCAACTAGGTTGAGATGCGTGCAAAGTATTGTCACTATCGGACATGCTCTCCATGGTCGATTATGCATTATACAACGTTTTTCCCATAGTGATCTGCACATCCACAAAGAAACATGCCCTTAGGTATGTTATCTGACCAAGTACTTATCGGATGGGTGTGCCTCTTTAAGAACATCTCAATACCACCTAGGTTAAGGTGTAGGAAAAGTATTGCTCCCATCGGATATGCTTTGCATGGTCGATCGAGCATTAAATACCATTTTTGCCTTAGTGTCATGCACATCCGTAAAAAAACACGCTGCTAGGTGTGTTATCCGATCAAGTACTTATGCGATGGGAATGCCACTTTGCATGTAAGTCAATTCCACCTAGTTGAAGGTGTGTGCAAGATATTGTGCCCATCGGATATGCTTTGCATTGTGGATCAACCATAAAACACCGTTTTTGCCTTAGTGTCATGCACAACCATATAAAAACACGGCCGTAGGTGTGTTATTCAAACAAGTACTTATCGGATGGGGGCTCCACTTTGCACGCAAGTCCGTTTCAACTACGTTGAAGTGCGTGCAAAGTATTGTCACCATAGGATATGCTTTGCATGGTCGATCACGCATTATACACCATTTTTTCCCGAGTGATATGCACATCCGCAAAAAAAGACGCCTTTAGGTGTGTTATCTGACCAAGTACTTATTGGATGGGTGTGCCTATTTGAGAACATTTCAATACCACCTAGGTTGCAGTGAAGGAAAAGTATTGTGCCCATCGGATATCCTTTGCATGGACGATCGAGCATTAAATACTATTTTTGCTCTAGTGTCATGCACATCCGTAAAAAAAACACGCTGCTAGGTATGTTATCCGATCAAGCACTTATGGGATGGGTGTGCCACTTTGCATGTAATTCAATTCCACCTAGATCAAGGTGTGTGCAAAGTATTGTGCCCATCGGATATGCTTTGCATTGTCGATCAAGCATAAAACACCGTTTTTGGCTTAGTGTCATGCATAACCATGAAAAAACACGGTCCTAAGTGTGTTAATCAAACAAGTACTTATCAGATGGGGGCTCTAGTTTGAACCCAAGTCCGTTTCAACTAGGTTGATATGCGTGCAAAGTATTGTCACCATCGGCGGATATGCTCTGCATGGTCGATTACGCATTATACAACGTTTTTCCCGTAGTGATATGCACATCCGCAAAAAAACACGCCCTTAGGTATGTTATCTGACCAAGTACTTCTCAGATGGGTGTGCCTCTTTCAGAACATTTCAATACCACCTAGGTTAAGGCGTAGGAAAAGTATTGTGCCCATCAGATATGCTTTGCATGGTCGATCGAGCATTAAATACCATTTTTGCCTTAGTGTCATGCACATCCGTAAAAAAACACGCTGCTAGGTGTGTTATCCGATCAAGTACTTATACGATGGGAATGCCACTTTGCATGTAAGTCAATTCCACCTAGTTGAAGGTGTGTGCAAGGTATTGTGCCCATCGGATATGCTTTGCATTGTGGATCAAGCATAAAACACCGTTTTTGCCTTAGTGTCATGCACAACCATATAAAAACACGGCCGTAGGTGTGTTATTCAAACAAGTACTTATCGGATGGGAGCTCCACTTTGCACGCAAGTCCATTTCCACTACGTTGAGGTGCGTGCAAAGTATTGTCACCATCAGATATGCTTTGCATGGTCGATCACGCATTATACCCCATTTTTTCCCGAGTGATATGCACATCCGCAAAAAAACACGCCCTTAGGTGTGTTATCTGACCAAGTACTTATCGGATGGGTGTGCCTCTTTGAGAAAATTCAAATACCACCTAGGTTGAGGCATACGAAAAGTGTTGTGCCCATCGGATATCCTTTGCATGATCGATCGAGCAATAAATACTTTTTTTGCTCTAGTGTCATGCACTTCTGTAAAAAAACACGCTGCTAGGTATGTTGTCCGATCAAGTAGATTGAGATGCATGCAAAGTATTGTCACCATCGGATATGCTCTGCATGGTCGATTACGCATTATACAACGTTTTTCCCGTAGTGATATGCACATCCGCAAAAAAACACCCCCTTAGGTATGTTATCTGACCAAGTACTTATCGGATGGGTGTGCCCCTTTGAGAACATTTCAATACCACCTAGGTTAAGGCGTAGGAAAAGTATTGTGCCCATTGGATATGCTTTGCATGGTCGATCGAGCATTAAATACCATTTTTGCCTTAGTGTCATGCACATCCGTAAAAAAACACGCTGCTAGGTGTGTTATCCCATCAAGTACTTATGCGATAAGAATGCCGCTTTGCATATAAGTCAATTCCACCTAGTTGAAGGTGTGTGCAAGGTATTGTGCCCATCGGATATGCTTTGCATTGTGGATCAAGCATAAAACACCGTTTTTGCCTTAGTGTCATGCACAACCATATAAAAACACGGCCGCAGGTGTGTTATTCAAACAAGTACTTATCGGATGGGGGCTCCACTTTGCACGCAAGTCTGTTTCAACTACGTTCAGGTGCGTGCAAAGTATTGTCACCATCGGATATGCTTTGCAGGGTCGATCACGCATTATACACCATTTTTTCCCGAGTGATATGCATATCCGCAAAAAAACACGCTTAGGTGTGTTATCTGACCAAGTACTTATCAGATGTGTGTGCCTCTTTGAGAACATTCCAATACCACCTAGGTTGAGGCGTACGAAAAGTGTTGTGCCCATCGGATATCCTTTGCATGATCCATCGAGCAATAAATACTATTTTTGCTCGTGTCATGCACATCCGTAAAAAAACACGCTGCTAGGTATGTTATCCGATCAAGCACTTATGGGATGGGAGTGCCACTTTGCATGTAAGTCAATTCCACCTAGTTGAAGGTGTGTGCAAAGTATTGTGCCCATCGGATATGCTTTGCATTGTCGATCAAGCATAAAACAACGTTTTTGCCTTAGTGTCATGCACAACCATGAAAAAACACGGTCCTAGGTGTGTTAATAAAACAAGTACTTATCGGATGGGGGCTCCACTTTGCACGCAAGTCCGTTTCAACTACGTTCAGGTGCATGCAAAGTATTGTCACCATCGGATATGATTTGCATGGTCGATCACGCATTATACATCGTTTTTTCCCTAGTGATATGCACATCTGCAAAAAAACATGCCCTTAGGTGTGTTATCTGACCAAGTACTTATCGGATGGGTGTGCCTCTTTGAGAACATTTCAATACCACCTAGGTTGTGGTGTAGGGAAAGTATTGTGCCCATCGGATATCCTTTGCATGGTCGATCGAGCATTAAATACTATTTTTGCTCTAGTGTCAAGCACATCCGTAAAAAACACACACTGCTAGGTATGTTATCCGATCAAGCACTTATGGGATGGGTGTGGCCCTTTGCATGTAAGTCAATTCCACCTAGTTGAAGGTGTGTGCAAATTATTGTGCCCATCGGATATGCTTTGCATTGTCGATCAAGCATAAAACACCGTTTTTGGCTTAGTGTCATGCACAACCATGAGAAAACATGGTCCTAAGTGTGTTAATCAAACAAGTGCTTATTGGATGGGGGCTCCAGTTTTAACCCAAGTTCTTTTCAGCTAGGTTGAGATGCGTGCAAAGTATTGTCACCATCGGATATGCTCTGCATGGTCGATTACGCATTATACAACGTTTTTCCCGTAGTGATATGCACATCCGCAAAAAAACACGCCCTTAGGTATGTTATCTGACCAAGTATTTATCGGATGGGTGTGCCTCTTTAAGAACATTTCAATACCACCTAGGTTAAGGCGTAGGAAAAGTATTGTTCCCATCGGATATGCTTTGCATGGTCGATCAAGCATTAAATACCATTTTTGCCTTAGTGTCATGCACATCCGTAAAAAAACACGCTGCTAGGTGTGTTGTCCGATCAAGTACTTATGCGATGGGAATGCCACTTTGCATGTAAGTCAATTCCACCTAGTTGAAGGTGTGTGCAAGGTATTGTGCCCATCAGATATGCTTTGCATTGTCGATCAAGCATAAAACACCGTTTTTGCCTTAGTGTCATGCACAACCATATAAAAACATGGCCGTAGGTGTGTTATTCAAACAAGTACTTATCCGATGGGGGCTCCACTTTGCACGCAAGTCCGTTTCAACTACTTTGAGGTGTGTGCAAAGTATTGTCACCATCGGATATGCTTTGCATGGTCGATCACGCATTATACACCATTTTGTCCCAAGTGATATGCACATCCGCAAAAAAACCCGCGCTTAGGTGTGTTATCTGACCAAGTACTTATCGGATGGGTGTGCCTCTTTGAGAACATTCCAATACCACCTAGGTTGAGGCATACCAAAAGTGTTGTGCCCATCGGATATCCTTTGCATGATCGATCGAACAATAAATACTATTTTTGCTCTAGTGTCATGCACATCTGTAAAAAAACACGCTGCTAGGTATATTATCTGATCAAGCACTTATGGGATGGGAGTGACACTTTGCATGTAAGTCAATTCCACCTAGTTGAAGGGTGTGTGCAAAGTATTATGCCCATCGGATATGCTTTGCATTGTCGATCAAGCATAAAACAACGTTTTTGCCTTAGTGTCATGCACAACCGTGAAAAAACACTATTCTAGGTGTGTTAATCAAACAAGTACTTATCGGGATGGGGGCTCCACTTTGCACGCAAGTCCGTTTCAACTACGTGCAATGTATTGTCACCATCGGATATGCTTGGCATGGTCGATCACGCATTATACACCGTTTTTCCCCTAATGATATGCACATCCGCAAAAAAACACGCCCTTAGGTGTGTTATCTGACCAAGTACTTATCGGAGGGTGTGCCTCTTTGAGAACATTTCAAACCACCTAGGTTGGGGTGTAGGAAAAGTGTTGTGCCCATCGGATACCCTTTGCATGGTCGATCGAGCATTAAATACTATTTTTGCTCTAGTGTCATGCACATCCTTAAAAAAACACGCTGCTAGGTATATTATCCAATCAAGCACTTATGGGATGGGCATGCCACTTTGTATGTAAGTCAATTCCACCTAGTTGAAGGTGTGTGCAAAGTATTGTTCCCATCGGATATGTTTTGCATTGTTGATCAAGCATAAAACACCGTTTTTGCCTTAGTGTCAAGCACATTTGTAAAAAAACATGGTCCTAGGTGTGGTATCGGATCAAGTACTTATCTAACCCACACGCCACTTTTCATGAAACTCAATAATACCTAGGTTGAGGTGGGTGCAAAGTATTGTGCCCATCGGATGTACTTTGCATGATATATCACGTATTAAACTCCGTTTGTGCCTCAATGTCACGCACAACCATAAAAAAACACGCTTTTAGGTGTGTTATCCGACCAACTGTTTATCAGATGGGTGTACCACTTTGCATGCAATGCAATATCGCAATTGTTGAGACTCATGCAAAGTATTGTGCCCATCGGATATGCTTTGCATTGTCGAACAAGCATTAAACACTGTTTTGGCCTTAGTGTCATGCACAACCGTCAAAAAACGCGGTCCTAGATGTGTTATTCGACTAAGTACTTATGGGATGGAATGCCACTTTGCATGTAAGTCAAATAATACCTAGGTTGAGATGTGTGCAAAGTATTGTGATGATCGGATATGCATTGCATTGTCGATTAAGCATAAATCAGCGTTTTTGCCTTAGTGTCATGGACAACAACCAATAAAAAACATGGTCCTAGGTGTGATATTCTAAAAAGTACTTGTCAAATGGGGGACTTTGCAAGAAAGTCAATTTCAACTAGGTTGATGTGCGTGCACAGTATTGTGTCTATCGGTTATGCTTTGCATGGGGGATCACACATTATACACCATTTTTCCCCTAGTATTATGCACATCCGTCAAAGAACACGCTCTTAATAGGTATATTATCATACCAAGTACTTTATTGAATGGGCGTTCCACTTTGCATGGAATACCATACCACCGCTTTTGAGGCACGTGCAAAGTATTGTGCCCATTGGATATGCTTTACATGGTAGATTGAGTATTAAATACCGTTTTTGGCCTTGGTGTATTTTTCAAACACGATCCTAGGTGTATTTTTCAAACAAGTACTTATCGGATGGGGATGCCACTTTGCACACAAGTCAATACTGCCTAGGTTGAGGAACGTGCAAAGTCTTGTGTCCATTGGATATGCTTTGCATAGTCGATCGCACATTATACACCATTTTGTTCCTAGTGTTTATGCACAATCGTCATAAAATACGTTTGGAGGTGTGTTATCCAAACAAGTACTTATGGGATGGGTGCACCACTTTGTATGCAAGTCAATACGACCTAGGTTGAGGCGTGTACAAAGTTTTGTGCCCATCGGAGAAATGTAGATGCAATAATATTAGAAAATTCTTGGTATGTGTATATGTGTGTGTGTGGCAAACAATTTTGATACAACAAAGTAAACACCTAGTGCACAAATTATGCACTTCATACCTTGAGTAAATAAGCTTGTTGATGAGGATAAATACGCCCTTGAATAAAAGCACAGTTGTTGTATGACCACAATAGGATCGCTTTGACACCTGTGATTTTGCCCACATGTAAGTTTGCAAATAGTATAAAAAATCATATAATAATATATTAATAGTTTGCAAATGTGTATAGCAAGTGAGTAATGGGAAGTGGAAGTGGGAGTAAGGAGGGAGGAGTGGAATGGGAGAGGGAAGTAATAGGGGTGTATGATAATAAGTATAAAAAATAGTATAATAATATATTAATAGTTTTCAAATGGCAAGTGAGTAATGGGAAGTGGAAGTGAGAGTGGGGAGGGAAGAATGGAATGGGAGAGGGGAAGGTAATAGGGGAGTAGGATAATAAGGGAGTGAAATGAGTGAGGGGAGTTAATAGGGGATGAAAAAGAGAAGGGTGAGATGGGGAAATATGGGATTTTGGGAAATGGGAGGAGTATGGGACGTGGTGGAAATGTGGGATGGGAGTGGTGGCAATGGGGGAGGAAGAAGAAATGGATGGGGGAGGGCTAATGGAAGATTGGGATGAGGGATGGGGGTCCAATGGGAGAGGGAGAGTAATGGGAGCCAATGGGAGAGGGGATAAATGAAAAGCCAATAGGAGAGAGGGGAGGAATGGAAATTCAATAGGAGAGGAGGAGGAAAACCTAAATTTTCTTATATATAGTCTTCCTTCTTCATTCATTCTCCCCTCATTTCATTCATTGAAGCAAGAAAGCAAGGACGATTAAGAAAGCAAGGAAGGAAGAGCAAGAAAGCAAGAAAGAGCAAACTTACAAACTTTTTCCAGGTACTTGCAAATTTTTTTGATTAATTCTTTATCTAGATTTTTTTTTTTTAATTTGAAGAGAGAGGAACTAGAGAGAGAGAGGTTCGCCAGGAGGGGAGGAGAAGGAGAGGATGGAGAGGGGGGAGGGGAGAGGATGGAGAGGGGGGAGGGGAGGGAGGGGTAGGGGGCGGATTGGAGGGAGGGAGAGGGGGGGGGGGAGGGGAGCCAGGTAGGGAGGGGTGGGAGGGAGGGGCGGGGGCAGGGGCGGGGTCGAGGGAAGGAGGGAGGGGGGGTCCAGGGCGAGGGGAGGGGGGGTGGCGGGCGGGGGCGGGGAGGAGGGGGTGGCGGGGGGGGCGGGGGGGAGGTGCGGGGGTGCCGGGTAGGGAGGGGGGGAGGGAGGGGCAGGGGCGGGGGTCGGGTCGAGGGAGGAAGGGGGGGGAGGGGAGGGAGGGGGTGGGGGGGGGGGGTTGGGCTCGAGGGAGGGAGGGGGGGGGGTCTGGCGGCCGCGGCCGCCAAGACACCTGGAGGGGGGAGGGGAGGGAGGGGGTGGGGGGGTTGGGGTCGAGGGAGGGAGGGGGGGGGTCTCACGGCCGCGACCGCCAGGACCCCTGGAGGAGGGAGGGGAGGGAGGGGGTGGGGGGGTTGGGGTCAAGGGAGGGAGGGGGGGGGTCTGGCGGCCTCGGCCGCCAGGGGAATGGGGGGGGGTTGGGGTCGAGGGAGGGAGGGGGGGCGCCAGGACCCCTGGAGGGGGGAGGGGAGGGAGGGGGTGGGGGGGGGGTTGGGCTCGAGGGAGGGAGGGGGGGGTCTGGCGGCCGCGGCCGCCAAGACATCTGGAGGGGGGAGGGGAGGGAGGGGGTGGGGGGGGTTGGGGTCGAGGGAGGGAGGGGGGGGGCCTCGCGGCCACGACCGCCAGGACCCCTGGAGGAGGGAGGGGAGGGAGGGGGTGGGGGGGTTGGGGTCGAGGGAGGGAGGGGGGGGTCTGGCGGCCGCGGCCAGGGGGAATGGGGGGGGTTGGGGTCGAGGGAGGGAGAGGGGGGGGTCTGACAGCCGCGGCCGCCAGGACCCCTGGAGGGGGGAGGGGAGGGAGGGGGTGGGGGGGTTGGGGTCGAGGTAGGGGGGGTTGGGGTCGAGGGAGGGAAGGAGGGGGGGTCTAGTGACCGCGGCCGCCAGGACCCCTGGAGGGGGGAGGGGAGGGAGGGGGTGGGGGGTGTTGGGGTCGAGGGAGGGAGGGGGGGGGTCTCGCGGCCACGACCGCCAGGACCCCTGGAGGAGGGAGGGGAGGGAGGGGGTGGGGGGTTGGGGTCGAGGGAGGGAGGGGGGGCTGGCGGCCGCGGCCGCCAGGGGGGTGGGGGGGTTGGGGTCGAGGGAGGGAGGGGGGGGTCTGGCGGCCGCGGCCGCCAGGACCCCTGGAGGGGGGAGGGGAGGGAGGGGGTGGGGGGGGTTGGGGTCGAGGGAGGGAGGGAGGGGGGGGTTGGGGTCGAGGGAGGGAGGGGGGCGGGGGGGTTTGGCGGTCGCGGCCGCCAGGGCCCCTGGAGGGGGGAGGGGAGGGAGGGGGTGGGTGGGGGGGAGTTGGGGTCGAGGGAGGGAGTGGGGGGGGGGTTTGGCAACCGCGGCCGCCAAGACCCCTTGGAGGGGGGAGGGGAGGGAGGGGGAGGGGGGGTTGGGGTCGAGGGGGGGGTCTGGCAGCCGCGGCCGCTAGGACCCCCTGGAGGGGGGAGGGGAGGGAGGGGGAGGGGGGGGGTTGGGGTCGAGGGAGGGAGGGGGCAGGGGGTCTGGCGGCCACGGCCGCCAGGACCCCTGAAGGGGGGAGGGGAGGGAGGGGGTGGGGGGGGGTTGGGGTCGAGGGAGCGAGGAGGGGGGGGACTGGTGGCCGCGGCCGCCAGGACCCTTTGGAGGTGGGAGGGGAGGGACGGGGTTCTGGCAGCCGCCAGACCCCCAAGGAGGGGGGGGAGGGGAGCGGGGGCAGGGTTGAGGGAGGGAGGGGGGGTCTAGCAGCCGCGGCCGCCAAGACCCCCTGGAGGGAGGGGGGAGGGGAGGGAGGGGGTGGGGGGGTTGGCGTCACGGCCGCCAAGACCCCCTGGAGGGAGGGGGGAGGGGAGGGAGGGGGTGGGGGGGGTTGGCGTCGAGGGAGGGAGGGGGTGGGGGGGGGGTTGGGGTCGAGGGAGGGACGAGGTGGGGGAGGCAGGAGGGGAGCGGAAGGAGAGAGAGGGGAGAGGAGGGAGGGGAGAGAGAGGAGAGAGAGAGAGGGAGGGGAGAGGAGGGAGCGGAAGGAGAGAGAGGGGAGAGGAGGGAGGGGAGGGAAAGAGAGAGTGAGGGGAGGGAGA